>NW_011494165.1:5565-5995 GCF_000754665.1 Bison bison bison | reverse complement strand
AAGGGCTCAGTAGTAGTGTTGCGTGGACTTAGTTGCTCTGAGGCATGCGGCATGAGGCATGTCTTCCCTGATCAGGGATCAGACCCATGTCCCCCACACTGGCAGGCAGTTTCTTATCTACTGCACCACCAGGGAAGTCCTAGAATACTCTATTTTTATTTTCAAAAACTTTATTTTATATTGGAGTAGAGCTGGTTAACAATGTTGTGACAGTTTCAGGTGAACAGTGAAGGGACTCAGCCATACATATACATGTACCATTCTCCCCCAAACTCCCCTCCCATTCAGACTGCCACATAACATTGAGCAGAGTTCCATGTGCTATACAGTAGGTCCTTATTGATTATCTTTTTACATATAGCAGTGTGTACACGTCCATCCCAAGGTCCCTGTCTCTTACCCACCTGCAACTGTAAGTTCATTGTCTAAG
>NW_011494165.1:3336-5405 GCF_000754665.1 Bison bison bison | reverse complement strand
ATGGACTGCAGCCCACCAGGCTCCTCTGTCCATGGGATTTTCCAGGCAAGAGTACTGGAGTGGGGTGCCATTGCCTTCTCCAGAATACTCTTTACTTATATATATATATATTGCCATTTGTATCTGAGAATATTTAATTTTTATTAACAAAATAAATGAGTCTATTGCTATTTGAAAAAGGTGGATTTTTTAAAACAGCATTTTTATTTGATTCTTCTTCCACATTATATCTTTAGATCTCTCTAGTTCTTTCCTTCTTCACTGCCACCAGCCCAGTCCCAGCCAGCATTATCTCTCACTTGACCAGAGCCACAGCCTCCTACCTGGTCTTCCACTGTTACCCTTAACCATTCAAATCCATTTCCCACAAACTATTAAGAAATATTTGATTATTTCTCTTCCCTACTTAACTCTTCAGTACCTTCCCATTATATTAATACCTGGAATAAAATCCAGACTCCTTACCATAGTCTGTAAAGTGTGTTAGTCATCCAGCCATGTCTGGCTCTTTGCGGTCCCATGGACTGCAGCCCACCAGGCTCCTCTGTCCATGGAATTCTCCAGGCAAGAATACTGGAGTGGGTTACTATTCCCTTCTCCAGGGGATCTTCCCAACCCAGGGATCAAACCCACGTCTCTTGCATTGCAGGCGGATTCTTTACAGTCCGAGCCACCTGGGAAGCCACCTCATTGTCTCTAAGGCCTTATCTAATGGACTCCTGATTCTTTCTCAAGAAATTTCATGTTCACTGTGCAGCAAGAGCATTCTGGTCTTTTTCAGTTTACTGAACTTGCCAATTGTTTGTTCAGTCTCAGAGCCTTTGAACTTATTAAGTTCTCTTTTTGCCTCTTTACACCCCCAACCTCACCCTCCCTTCGGTCTTAGCTTAAATGTCATTTTCCCAGAGAGACTTTTGCCAACCACCTAATCTAAGTTGGCTCCCTCCCTACTGTTCTCTAATCTAACACCCCACGTTCTTCCTAGTGCTTCTCAGGCTGGTGAACTTTCTCTGTATTTATTTATTGACTTGGTTTGTCAGTATCCCAGTATCAAAATACTGGGACCATATGTGTCTGCTTCACTATCCTGTCCCTAGGAAATAGCATGGCACCTCTTCCATAGCAGATACTCAAGATGGGATGAAAACTGAAGTGAAGGTTTTTTTCTCCTCCAAGTGGCAGACTGGGAATTGAACAAGGAGAGTGAAGGAGATTATCTAAGGTGGCTGAGACAGTGTCAGGCTACCTTGCCCACCCAGGCATGGGCAAGACCCAGAGTCTACAGGAGGGAAACAGGTCAGCTCAGGTACTTTCAGTTCTTCTTTCCCTTGTGTGCTGGGGGGTGGTTGGGGGGAGGGCAGTGGACCTGGACTAAAGGGTTATGAGAGGAGGCTGACCAAAATTTTTTCTTGTCTACCAAATGAATCAAAGGAGCATGAAGACTGCTAAAATGTTTGGGAGACATGTGGAACATGGACTGTGGAGGAGCTTGGGTGAGGTCGAGGGACTGTGGTCTTTGTGCTGAGTTGCTCTGTAGTTTGGACTAGGGTGGCAGTGGTAGAGATGTGAGAAGTGGTTATATTTGAGACTTACAAGAAAGCTCCTGTAATGACTAATGACGTAGTATCCTTCTTGCTACTTCTTTTGATTTTTGTTCTATGAACTGAGGAATCCCATTCACTGGGCCCTGATATTTCTGTTTTCGGTCTCTGACATTTGTGTATCCATGAGACTCTAGAGCAAGTTGCTTAAAATCTCCAAGGCTCTGAATAATCATCTTTGAATTGGAACAATATTATGTGAATTCCTGTTGATGGTGGTGAAGATCACCACACCAAACTGATGTCAAGCTCCTGAACCTTCTCCTAGGCCCATCTGTGTACTTCCAGTTTTAGCAGAAACCCTGCTTTGTTAATTTAACCTATAGCCTCCGGGCTTCCCTCATGGCTTAGACGGTTAAGAATCTGCCTGCAATGCGGGACACTGGGGTTTGATCCCTGGGTGGGTGGAGAAGATCCCCTAGAGAAGGGAATGGTAACCCACTCCAGTGTTCTTGCCTGGAGAATTCC
>NW_011494165.1:2687-2793 GCF_000754665.1 Bison bison bison | reverse complement strand
TTTTTTGTATTGGGGTATAGTTGATTTATAATGTTGGGTCAGTTTCACGTATATAGCATGGTGATTCAGTTATACATATATATGTGTGTGTGTTTATATATATGTG
>NW_011494165.1:1422-2240 GCF_000754665.1 Bison bison bison | reverse complement strand
GATAGCATATTCAAAAGCAGAGACATTACTTTGCCAACAAAAGTCCATCTAGTCAAGGCTATGGTTTTTCCAGCAGTCATGTATGGATGTGAGAGTTGGACTATAAAGAAAGCTGAGCATCAAAGAATTGATGCTTTTGAACTGTGTTGTAGGAGAAGACTTTTGAGAGTCCCTTAAACTGCAAGGAGATCCAACCAGTCCATTGTAAGGGAAATCAGTCCTGAATGTGCATTGGAGGGACTGATGCTGAAGCTGAAAATCCAATACTTTGGCCACCTGATGCGAAGAGTTGACTCATTGACGAAGACTCTGATGCTGGGAAAGATTGAAGGTGGGAGGAGAAGGGGACGACAGAGGATGAGATGGTTGGATGGCATCATTGACTCAATGGGCATGAGTTTGAGTAAGATCCGGGAGTTGGTGATGGACAGAGGCCTGGCGTGCTGCAGTTCATGGGGTCACAAAGAGTCGGACACGACTGAGCAACTGAACTGAGTCGGTGATGCTATCTAACCATCTCATCCTCTGCTGCCCTATTCTCCTTTTGCCTTCAATCTTTCCCAGAATCGGGGTATTTTCCAATGAGTCGGCTCTTTCCATCAGGTGGCCAAAGTACAGGAGCTTCAGTTTCACCATCAGACAGTCCAATGAATATTCAGGGCTGATTTCCTTTAGGGTTGACTGGTTTGATATCCTTGCAGTCCAAGGGACTCTCAAGAGTCTTCAGCATTACAATTCGAAAGCATCAGTTCTTCAATGCTCAGCTTTATGGTCCAACTCTCTCACCCGTACATGACTACTGGAAAAACCATAGCTTT
>NW_011494165.1:425-771 GCF_000754665.1 Bison bison bison | reverse complement strand
AAATTGGCTTTAATTCTCAGCCAGTGGAGAGGGGAATGCTGTAGGCTCATGCTTCAAGAACTGTGACCTCCTCCACAAGGAGTCTAGGGGCTTATATGAGATGAAGGCTCACAGTCAGGAGTTGGTGATGAGAACAAAAGTGTTAGGATCTTGATTTCTTCCTCTTGCATTATTTCAAAGACAGTCATAGGCTGGCATCAGTAACTCAGTAATCTAGTCTGGCAAGTTCAGTGGACTTTTTTTTAACATCTTTCAAGACAACAAAGGTGTACTGTCTTAGAGAAGCCCACCCCACGAATAGAACTGAACAGTCCCTCTTCTGGAACCTGTTTCCCTTTTTGTAGAC
>NW_011494165.1:0-325 GCF_000754665.1 Bison bison bison | reverse complement strand
CACGTATATAGCATGGTGATTCAGTTATACATATATATGTGTGTGTGTTTATATATATGTGTATGTTTATATATATGTATATATATATTCTGAATGTGAAGAATCAGAGAAAGAATATATATAATTCTTATAGATTAGTACAAAATATTGAGTACAGTTCCCTGTGCTATACAGTAGCTCTTTGTTGGTTATCTATTTTATAGAGACTGTATCTTTCTTTTTTTTAAAAATTATTTTAATTGGAGGCTAATTACTTTACAATATTGTAGTGGTTTTTGCCATACATTGACATGAATCAGCCATGGGTGTACATGTGTTCCCCATC
>NW_011494164.1:32256-32947 GCF_000754665.1 Bison bison bison | reverse complement strand
TTCTGCCCCTTAATCTTTCTCAGCATTAGGGTCTTTTCAAATGAGTCAGCTCTTCACATCAGGTGGCCAAAGTATTGGAGTTTCAGCTTCAACATCAGTCCTTCCAATGAATACCCAGCACTGATCTCCTTTAGGATGGACTGGTTGGATCTCCTTGCAGTCCAAGGGACTCTCAAGAGTCTTCTCCAACACCACAGTTCAAAAGCATCAATTTTTCGGCGCTCAGCTTTCTTTATAGTCCAACTCTCACATCCATACATGACCATTGGAAAAACCATAGCCTTGACAAAAGGACCTTTGTTGACAAAGTAATGTCTCTGCTTTTTAATATGCTGTCTAGGTTGGTCATAACTTTCCTTCCAAGGAGTGAGCGTCTTTTAATTTCCTGGCTGCAGTCACCATCTGCAGTGATTTTGGAGCACCCCCCAAATAAAGTCTGACACTGTTTTCACTGTTTCCCCATCTATTTCCCATTAAGTGATGGGACCGGATGCCATAATCTTAGTTTTCTGAAGGTTGAGCTTTAAGCCAACTTTTTCACTCTCCTCTTTTACTTTCATCAAGAGGCTCTTTAGTTCCTCTTCACTTTCTGCCATAATGGTGGTGTCATCTGCATATCTGAGGTTATTGATATTTCTCCCGGCAGTCTTGACTCCAGCTTGTGCTTCTCCAGCCCAGCGTTTCTCATGAT
>NW_011494164.1:28338-29125 GCF_000754665.1 Bison bison bison | reverse complement strand
AAAGAGCTTTCCCTGAATCTTCTGGGTTTTGATTCCTTTTAGTTCAAAATAATCTCCATGCTTAAGTGGCATATTTCGGGGAGACTTGTTCTGAGCCCCTTCACTACCATAAAACTCTAATCGCAAAGCCATTACAACTGAATTTAAGGTAAGGAGTCTCTTTGGCAAAATGGTATCCAGGAAACCTATTGAAATAGCAGTTTAGTTTGTAAGTCAGCTTCAAAAACCTTTTTTGAATTCTGGTAGAAAACACATAACATTCCCCAGCTTAACTATTTTTAAGTATACAGTTCAGTAATGTTAAGTGTGTTCACATTGTTGTGCAGCAAATCTCTACATCAAGGTATGTTTTAACCCCTAAGATTCCTACAAAGACATTTGACACTTAAGCTATGCTCACAAGACCGAACTGTAAGCTATTCAACACCTGTTTTACAAAAAGTCTGTATGGAAATACAATCAGTACATGACTTCATATGTAGATTTTTCACAACTTACCACTAGTCATTCTACCTTTATCCAAATTAGAAAAGTCATATGTGCTTTTTATAGGAAAAACATAAAATATAGAAAAATGCAGAAAAGTTCACCAATCTTACCTTTAAAAACAACTTGACTAGATTGCCTAGGCTTTCCTATCAGATTATTATTTTTCTTCTTTTTCTTAATTTTTTTATTATTCCTATTATTATTTTTATTCCTTTTGGAAAAATTTAAGAGTTTTTTTAAAAGTTAAATCTTTCTCAGAAATGTTGGTTTTTAATTAGAAAGTCTCTTGTTCTGATAG
>NW_011494164.1:27628-28238 GCF_000754665.1 Bison bison bison | reverse complement strand
AACTTTTTAAAAGTTATTTCACATTTTAACTGTAAGAAAATTGATTATAAGGTCATCAAATTCAGCTACTTCGCTTTTTAGTACTAGAAACAGAAACCTCAACAACTAAAACTAGAAACCTCACATGTCGTCTTATTGGCAAAAGGGACATTTCTGGTTAAAATACGAGAACCAGATTCTGAAGTTAGAGCTAAATAGGGACCAAGTCAAATGTAACAGTTAGTTGCACAGTTGCTTCCATTTTGAAGATGATTTTTAGTTCCAAGGGAAAGAAAGGGTATAGGAGCAAAGAGAATCAGTTTTTCCCTGTTTCTTATTGCCTCTAGATGCGTTTTGATTTTGACAACTCTGGGATGGTTTTGATGAGAAACTTTATGACTGGGGAAATGTAATCCTTTCCTGAAAGTTGTTTAGAAATGTATTGTTGCTCATTAACACAAACTTAGGTGCTTAACACAAATGTAAATGCTTTTGAAATAGAAATGGGTGTCGCAGGAGGGCAATTTATCAGCATGAAGCCGGTTTCCTTAACAGATTGCCAACTAAGTGTTGGTCTAGTCGAGAGATCCTACCTATAACAGAGAAGCACATCCAAGTCCAACTTCTGTAA
>NW_011494164.1:22630-24045 GCF_000754665.1 Bison bison bison | reverse complement strand
TCATTGGTGGATACAGCATCTTAAATCATCTGTTCTCTCAAATTAGCACTTGTGAGCTAAAATCAACATGGTAATTGTTTTATTTCTTGAGTCTATATTGAAGAAATGATTTTTTTAAATATTTACTTCATTCCCCTTGTGGCATGTGGGATCTTTTCCTTGTGGCATGTGGGATCTGTTTCCCTGACTAGGGATCAAACCCGGGCCCTCTGCATTGGGAGCACAGAGTCTTAGCCCCTGGACCACCAGGGACATCCCAAAGAAATGATTTTAATAATTATATATGATCTTAATAACAGTATATCTATATGATTTTAACAAGTATATATTGTATGACATAATACATATTATCTATAACACATGACATATTGTATATATGACACGTGTGTGAGCATGTGTGTATATAAAACTAACTCTAAGAAAAACATTTGAAACAGTATTGGTTAACAGTCTTTTAGGCTTCCTATCTCTAGTTTCAAGGGAGAACCTCTGATTAAAGCAGGCCCAGTGCTGCTTGTTGTCAGAAGTTAGGCTTGTAGTAAACGCTAACGGAGGGCTTGGCTTCTCTGGTGCCTCAGTGGTAAAGAATCCTCCTGCCAATGCAGGAGATGTGGGTTTGATCCCTGGGTTGAGAAGATTCCTTAGAGAAGGAAATGGCAACCCACTCCAGTGTTCTTCCTGGAAAAATCCCATGGACAGAGGAGCCTGGGGGCTATAGTTCATAGGGTCGCAAAAGAGTCAGACGCGGCTTAGCAACTGAACAACCACAGCAAACGCTCACAGAACTGGAAAAACACCCCATTGATCCTCTTGTATTGTTACTTGCTCACCTCTTCCAGTGACCTCTCTTGTCTCTTATTTTTCTCTTCACCTGTAGACTCAAGCATGGGGGTAAACCTGAAGTGGGAAACATGAAATCCACCAATAGATATTCTTATGAAACATTAACTAAAAATATATGGAGATGGGCGATAAATACAGGGTGTGTTCAAAAGAGTGCATTTTTAAACCAGAGAAAGCGGAAAAAATGACAGGCACAAGATGGGTAATGGAAAAATGGAGAGGCAAAGGTTATTTCACCTGACTGTTCAATTGCTTGATCTTTGGACAGACTTCAGTTTTTCCTAGGAAAGCTGAGAGTAACTTACTTTACAAGCTCGGGCTACCACAGGCTTTGGTGGCCAGGTTACTCTACTCAAAGGCCACAACAGCAGTGCCTCAGAAAGCGCCTCTGGGCCCCGCATAGCAAAATGGGTATGAAGTGCTGTCTCTGGGTTCCTGTTTTCTTTGATGCTGAGGTCTGGAAGAAATCCCGACTTCCAAAGCACTGCTGTCCATAAAAGGGAGCCCTCTACCCACCTCCATGATGGTGTTCACCTTCCACTTCTAGCCTTTGCCCTGGGTTCCTCCTAACC
>NW_011494164.1:21100-22262 GCF_000754665.1 Bison bison bison | reverse complement strand
GGGAACTGGCAGAGTTGGAATTCAAGTCTGAGGTCAGGCTGCACTCTCAGCCACCATGTCACCTGCCTGGTCCCAGGAGTAGGTTTCTGTGAGGAGAGCTGATCAACAATGTTAGTGTGAGGCCCAGAGGTAGGACTTAGACTTGTGTCATAATCACACCTGGAAGGTATGAGTCTTCTTTTCCTGGTGTAAATAACATAGACCTTCTTTACTGATGGAAAAAACCAGATTTCAAAAGCTGGAAAATATGTACATATTTCTAAGACTGCTCAATACTTTGACCACTGAAGATTCCATCCTCACGCTGCCCTGAGGCTGCAGGGCAGTGCTGGCCCTGTATCATGTGTATCAGGTGAGAGCTGGGCTTGGGTGCAGTGTGCCTCAGCCTCAGAGCAGGCCACTGCCCCTCCCCTTCTGTCTGCAACTTGGTCTCAGAGACTCTCTACTCCATGTAGGCTCACTGACCAGTCCGTGGGCCTCCTCTGTTAATTTTTAATTAAAATCCAGGGAGATTTAATGATGGAGTGCTTGATCTGAACCTGACACTGTGCTGAACTCTGGTGGAGCTAAAGAAGATCTAGTCCTTGTGTGTGAGAACATCATACTTTAGTTTCTGAGAGGAGATGCATATATGAAATGATTGAAGAGGTTAAAGTTGTATACAGTAAAGGACTATGTTAGATTCCTATCACTGCTGTAACAGATTACCACCAATGTAGTGACAACTTTACTTTTTTTTACAGGTCTGGAGCTCAGAAGTGGGTTGGTAGAGTTGCATTTCTTCTGGTGGCTCTAGGGGAAAATCTATTTCTTTGCCTTTTCCAGCGTCTAGAGACTGCCTGCTCATGGCCCTTTCCTCCATTTTTAAAGCCAGCCACGTGGCCTCTTCCAACCTCCCTCTCTCCCTTTCACTCTGACCTGTTTTATTGTTACATCTCCATCTCTGATTCTGACCCTCCTGCTTCCTCTTATGAAGACCCTGTAGTTACATTGGGCCTACCCAGATAACCCCAGATAGTCTTCCCATCTCAAAAGCCTTAATTTAAGCAGGCTTGCAAAGTCCCTTTTGCCATGGAAGGCAACAAATTCATAGTTTCTGGGGACATGGACTTGGATGTCTTTGGGAAGCCATTATTCAGCCTACCACTTACTTGAAATGAAT
>NW_011494164.1:17823-19856 GCF_000754665.1 Bison bison bison | reverse complement strand
AAAAAAAAAAAAAAAAAAAGGAATTTCATTTTTGATAAGGGAGGCTAACTTCCCTAGACTTTCTTGTGTAAGGCACCCAGGGCTCCTGAAGTCTTAAAACCATTATACTTTTATCGTGGGCTGCAGAAACTTTGGTAAAGGTTAATTAGGGCCATGTTTATCCTTACATGACACTTTTACATCTCCTAAAGCTTTATCAACACCAATATTCGTTACTTATTGATCCTTTTTTATTTTTATTCTGGTCTATGGCTCCGTTCCAAGAAAGTATGGAGCTATAGTGGAGATCACGTGACAGCTTGTATTTAGGCACGCTCAGAATGGGCAAAGGCGACCCTTTTTGCAACGGTAGAGACCTTTCCTCTTAGATGCAAAATCTAGGGTATTTTGGAAATGTTGGGGATTAAAACTAAATGATTTCTGAGATCCTTTTCTTTAACCACTCCAGTAATGATAAAAGATATGTTTTGAAATTGTGATGTTCTCCTATTTCTCAGGCTTTTTGTGGAAGGACTGCCAGGAACACAGATGGTTTCCTTAATTTTGTTGCTGAATCAGGTCACCTGTAACCTGAGAGGCAGTCTTATTGTCATCTTTAGATCTGGTAGGATGGCCTGACAACTTTGCAAGGCAGATGGTTGGGCCAGGCGTGGCCAGAAGTGCCCTGTGTTCTCTGCCTTCCCCAGCTGTCCCCTTCTGGTGTGTTTGTGTTCTCCCCAGCTGGTGCCTGGCCTGGACATTCTTCTACTGAGTGTGTGATGGTCATCCACTGGATGAGGCCTCCCGTCGGTTCTTGCTCTGCTTTTCTTCTTTCAGTGCTGTTCAGAGCATCATTCAGAGTTGGAAAGCTACTTCCATCTGCTCCCCCATCTTTTCTCTAACATTTTCTTGGCCTCTCTGATGGTTTCTATGGTAGCATATTTTAATTGGAGGGTCACCATGGCAGTTACACCTTGGGATTTCTTTCTGTGCTATCATTTCAGGAGAAGGTCTTACTTATTGCTATGAAAACAGTGGGGATAATGTGAACAAATACCCTAGTGGAAGGAAGGCCTACATGATATATTTCACCATTTGGGCCTTCAATTTGTATTTTTGTTAAAGTAATGCTGTGTTCAAAGTTGAAAGAGCCAACAATTGCAAAAAGTCTATAATGAAAAAATCCAGTAATCCTCACCTTCTCTCTACCACCCTCAACTCTTATAGCTGTTTCTCTTGATATTTACCTTCATGTATCTAAATAATATTCTTATATTGCTCTTTCAGGAATTTCCAGACTTCCCCCTATGTTGGAGGAATATTTAAGACCCTTAGGCAGCCCTGTGCCCACTGCATTTAGCTTTTGGAAATACCTCTTTGGGAAGTGTTTTCTGGCCTTGTGTTTGTCAGATTCATCCCAAGTAAGTAAGCAGTAAGGCAGGATTCGTATTCTTAGTTGGCTCATTTGACTCCATTCTCAGTGATTTATACCAGAACAGTCCTTGAATTCCAAGCATGCTAATAATAACTGAAAAAGCCACTCTTCCTGAGTGGAAAAACCCAGTACAGTAAGTAAGGGTGACTTGAAGCATCACATTACACTTACAAGAAGAAACCAGGGGAGTTTATTGCTGTAGTCTTCCTAAAGGGTTCAGATTGTCTTCAACTGAAGTGGAAATTGAAGCTGTGAATCAGTCTAGGACTTCTTATGAGTCTGTGGCAGGTAGTATAGTCTTATCTGCTCTTTTGTAGAAAATACCCAAAGGGCTGGGCATTTATTAACAGTTCAGCTTTCTGAACTGGAAGCTAATGCCCTCTCTCACCTCACTCCCATAATACTTAATCTAGCTGTAATTAGCTGACCCAGGAAGATAGGAAAGACATGCCAAGGCCAAGAGCACTTCAGAACTGAGCACTTCATCTGCCAAGGCAGGTAGTCAGGTTTTCTTCTCCACCCCTTCCCCACAATGACTTTTATAGTATACTGGGGCCACAGGGTTCAGGTGGCTCAGAAAGTCCTGGGACATTGATAAGATCAGACAGGTTCTTGGAAA
>NW_011494164.1:16187-17723 GCF_000754665.1 Bison bison bison | reverse complement strand
CTTGGAAAATTCCAGTTGTCAAGGTTTCCTGTAGAGCACTAGGTGGTATAGAAAAAAAACAAGGACAGAAAGGTTTTATGAGAGGAAACTTGAGCAATTCCATTAGAACAGGTTAAATCACCCAACTATAGTCTCTTTTAACAACTTTTAAAAGGTGAAGTAAAACCATGAGATTGTAGTGAACAGAACTGAGAAAATAGACCAATGACGAACCAGAACAGGCTTTTCATAAAAATCACGTGTTTCTGCATTTCTGTGAATTAATCCTAAAGATAAATCTGAAATTATTTGTTCTGAGTTCATTCAGTCCTCCGTGCATCCATTCAGTGCACACCAGCTGCCAGCTCCATGTGTGCTAGGGGCTGGGAATGCAATGGTAAAAGCGAAAAACAGCCCAGCTCTTAGAGATTCACAGTCTAGCACACAAAGCACTCTTCACGCAAACTGAAGGGGACACGGTGACAGGGAACATGTTGCTAGAGGACCCCAACTAGGCTGTAACGCCTGGGAGGATCAGCTCCCGGGAAGCTCATATTGAACTAAGACCTTAAAGTTAAGGATGGATTAATTTAGGAAAAGAAAGTAGGAGAGTGAGAGATGTTCAAAGTCCTCCTGGTGGCAGGAAAGAAGATGCACTTGAACTGAAGGAGGGCTTGGTGACCAGCTCAGGGTGGGAGGGTAAAGTCATGGGAAGTGAGGCTGAAGGGCTCGGCTGGGCCACTACCACGTAGTCAAGGATTTCAAGCAGGAGAAATCCCATGACCACTCTGCCTGCAGTGTGCAGGATAGCCGGGGGCGGGGGGTGTAAATGTGGGGTGTGGCTAGTTGGTGAGCTCTGGCCGCAGCCTGGGTGAAAGGCTATGGTAATGGGTGTAGTAGGAACTATAGATGGATGCAGGAAGTCTGGAGTGGCTAAGTGGATAGGACTCGATACGTTGGGTGTGAGGGATGAAGGAGAGGGAGAACCAAGGTGATTAGTTTCTGAGCTATGGGACATGCTAGAATAGATGATATATATTTTTAATAAAAGGAATCCTTCTAGAAGACTTCCCTGGAAGTCTAGTGGTTAAACACTCTGTGCTTCCACTACAGGAGACATGGGTTTGATTCCTGGTCGGGGATCTAAGATCCTGCATGCCGCAGCGCGGGCCAAAAAAAAAAAAAAAGAAAGAAAGAAATCCTTCTAAAGATTTTCTGCGGATAAGTACAGTCAGCCCTCCATGTCCATGGGTTTGGCATCTGCAGATACCAATAGCTGACTGTATTAATGCCATTTGCTTTTAGAAAATCTTTAGGAAATGGAGTGGGCAGCAGGAGAGGGTTATTATTATGAGGGACATGAAGACCAACGTGGAAGGTCCCAGAAGGCCAGAACTTGAAGTGTGAACATTGACCAAAACTGAGTTTGAATAATGACAGGAGGGAGGTCATGAAGATGCTCCCAATAAATTTTGTACCTGTGATTTGAATGAAAGATGAGAAGCAGAGACGAAAAGGCAGCATAACCGTGTTTGTATAGGAAAATTGGAAGAAACG
>NW_011494164.1:11854-15232 GCF_000754665.1 Bison bison bison | reverse complement strand
GGGAATCCAGCATTGTTCCTGTGAAGTTATAAGAAAACCTTAGAAAAATGCCTTCTTCACCCGAAGCGTAATAAGACTAGAAATATGAGTTTCTCCTTTAAGGCTGATAAACAACTTCTAAGAAATATAAAGCTTCCTAGCAAGAAAGAAATTTTAAAAAGGACAAGTTTCAAAGTGTACACACTTCCCTTCTCTGTCTGGATGAGAAGCCAGTGTTGTAAGAAATTTTTCTCTTCATAGGTATTAGCAGCGATTCTTTGGCTTTCGGATGTTTCCAGATACTCTGAAACTCTGTTCAAATAGTAGTCTAAGAGGCAAAGATGGTTAGTGGGAAATTTCATCTTTTAAAGTTGTATCTGCTGTAAAAGATCAGTTATAATTGTACTAAGCTTTTTTCAAAAAGCATTGTGTTCAGTATACTTAAAATTTTTAGCTGTCTTGATGGAAATAAGACTGATTTAGGATTTGTTTTTCTTTACAGGAGACATAAAAATAGCATTGACGATTTTTATGAATCTTAAACACATCACCAAAACTTGTTGCTTAATTAACATCTTTTGCCTGCCTTGAAAAAATTTTAAAGAGCTTTATTAAGATATAATTTACATACCATACAGTTCATCTTTTAAAAGTGTACAATTCACTGTTTTTGGTTTTTTTTTAATTGTATTCACAGAGTTAGGTAACCATCATTGCAGTCAAGTTTTGACCATTTTTATCACCTCAAAAAGAAACTTTGTTCCCTTTAGCTATCCCCACCCTTCCCCCTCTGGCCCTAAGCCTATTATGTTAGTCTATTAACCATCTCTATAGATTTGCCTGTTCTGGATATTCCATATAAATGGAACGGGATTTCCTGACTTCTTTCATTTAGCATAATGTTGTAAGACACATGTACACTGCAGCATGTGTCAGAACTCCATTCATTTTTATGGGCGAATAATAGTCTGTTGTATGGATAGACCACATTTTGTTTATCCAGTCATCTGTTGATGGACATTTGGTTTGCTTTCAGGCCTGCCTTAAATTTAAATTATGCTTCATAGTTTGCAAAAGGCATGTGAGTATATGAACTTGTGGTCCCCAGGAGACATACCGTTTTGCCTTCCCACCTGTGTGAGGTTTTCCACAGGTCTCCAGAAAGGTTGTGTTGGAGATATGACCATGGCTCTGTTGATTGTCATAAAAATATAAAAATAAATATCACCATAGTGTTTTTTTCCCCTATTGGCATTTTCTTTTGTAGGGGTTGTTTTTTTTAAACCAAGCTGGCATATTTCTTTTCAAGGACTTTTTTCCCCTCTGCTGCTGCTAAGTCACTTCAGTCGTGGCCGACTCTGTGCGACCCCATAGACGGCAGCCCACCAGAGTCGCCCGTCCCTGGGATTCTCCAGGCAAGAGCACTGGAGTGGGTTGCCATTTCCTTCTCCAATGCATGAAAGTGAAAAGTGAAAGTGAAAGTGAAGTCGTGTCCAACTCTTCGTGACCCCATCCATGGACTGTTCCCCTCTAGTCAGCTCATTTGTTTGTAGGCTTTTGTTTTCCCTAATTAACACATTTCTGTAAGAATGGTATGAACAGGACTTCCTTGGTGGCTCAATAGTGAAGAATTCACCTGCCAATGCAGGGGACACGAGTTGGATCCCTGGTCTGGGAAGACCCTGCATGCTGTGGAGCAGCTAGGCCCGTGTGTCACAACTTCTGAGCCTGTGCTCTAGAGCCTGGGAGCTGCAACTGCTGAGCCCATGCGCCACAACTACTGAAGCCCACACCCCTGGAGCTTGTGCTCTGTAACAGGAGAAGTCACCACAATGAGAAGCCCATGCACCACAGCTAGAGGGCAGCCCCCTCACTGCAACCAGAAAAGCCCGTACAGCAACCAAGACCCAGCACAGCCAAAAATAAATAAAAAGAATACATTTGCTTATATTGCCTATGAGAATAATTTATGGTTTTGATGGAAAGCATTTTGATGCCAATCATTCATTTTTAAAATAAATACATTTATTTAGTTTTGGCTGTGCTACATGGTTTGTAGGACCTTAATTCCCTGACCAGGTATTGAATCTGGGCTCCTAGCAGTGGAAGCTCAGACTCCTAACCACCGCACCACCAGGGAATTCCTGATGCTATTCATTCTTTATTTAAATTTGATTTATAGGCCAGTGATTGAAATGCTGTGGATTAAAAAAAAATAAAAAGAAATGCTGTGGATTAAATGGAAAAACAGAAAGGTAAAGTTTTTTTTAGTAAAAGAAGTAGGACTTCTTTTAGTCCTACTTAGGACATGTAAAAGAAGAAGTATTTGAAGTAAGACCGAAGCCTAACAATATCAGTAGACTGGATCAGCTGGATTCCTAATCCAGGGATGGTTGGGTTATTAAAGTGATTCTAATTTTTATTTTTAAAAAATTTATTTGCCTGTTTATTTATTTACTTTTGGTTGCACTAGGTCTTCTTTCATTGCTGCACTCGGGCTTTCTTTAGTTGCAGCGAGCTGGAGCTAACTCTTTGTTGTGGTCCACAGGCTTCTCATTGCGATGGCTTCTCTTGTTGTGGAGCAAGGCTCCAGATGCACAGGTTTTGGTAGTTGCAGCTCCTAGGCTCATAGTTGTGGCTCACGGGCTTAGTTACTCCAAGACATGTGGAATCTTCCTGGACCAGAGATTGAACCTGTGTCCCCTCCATTGACAGGCAGATTCTTACCCACGGTGCCACCAGGGAAGTCTGATAATTCTCATTTTTATATTCATCAAGACCAATTCCTTGTTCTTCCTTAGTCACATGTTAGTTCCTTAAGCGTTGTGGAAACTGTGAACTTGATTTTTCTTTTTTAAAACCATTTTATTGAGGTATAATTGACATACAAAAAGCTGTACATATTTTATGTATGCACTTAATGAGTTGAACTTGAGTTTTCTAAAGTAGAGGTTATAGGAGTGAATTGATTTGGACAAATGTACTACTAATCATCATTTATTCTGTTTATAAGAAATGTATTCCCAGAGGATCACTCCTACCCTGTATTCTGTATATATGTGTTATCTTTGTCTGCAAAGGCTTTTTCTTATTAAGGGACTAATGACAGTGTGTAGGGAATTGCCCATTGCTGGTTCAAGGGTTTTTAGAAATAAGAGTTCCTGGAAATCTATCCTGAAGTCTCTACTTAAACATGGGAAGACAGAGTGATACCAGCCTGCAGTCTATTACCTAGAGGGTCTAAAGCAAGGGTTGTTAAACTTTTTCTGAAAAGGGCCAGATAGAAAATATTTTCAATTTGGAGCCATGTGGCCTTTGATGCAACTACTCAACTCTGTTGTACTGTGAAACCAGCCATAGGCAAATATGCAAATGAATGAGCTTGGCTGTATTCCAATG
>NW_011494164.1:10389-11646 GCF_000754665.1 Bison bison bison | reverse complement strand
TCATGCATTATGAAATATTATTTTTCTTTTGGCTTTTTTCAACCATTTGCAAATGTAAAACCCATTCTTAGTTTGAGGGCTGAACAAAGTCAGGGGATTCCTGTTCTGCCTTGGGGTTTGCCATGGCTTACAGAAACCTGATCTAAACAAAAGAAGCACAGGCTAACTGAAGCGGGAGGCCTAGGCCTCAAGGCTGCTACCCTCCTCGGGAACATTCAAGGATAGCTCCCTGCTTGTCTGCTTGCCTGCCTACATATCCTATTTAGTGACAGAATAAGTCCAAGAGGGCTTTCTGAAGCCATTCGGTCCAGTCTTTGTATTGATCACCGGAGGAAGTAGAGGGCCCACAGGTGAAACAGCTCACTGTGGGTGGGTGGGGTGGAAGGCCCCGACCGCTCTTCTCATACCGTTTCTAGTCTTCTACTGGAACACATGGCTCTGGCTCTACAACCCACCATTATGATCACTCTCCAAAAATGTAACTCTTTAAATACGTATTTCAGGATTGTTACACTTGTCAGACACTTTAGATCTGTATATTTTATTTAAACATTTTAGATCTGTATATTATATTTTAACTGAGGTGTAAATTACACCTCACTTAGAAAAACCACACATATTTTATCTGGGAATGTCAATGGTAGGACTTGTCTGCTTATAGTGAAACATTACTTGGTTGATTAACTCATTAGATGACTTTTGAAAAGTAGGGGGATACAGTGCAGAGCAGTTAAGTGTTAAGTGGGGTGCTTTGAAGAGTGAGAAATGTAGAATGAGGTGTGGCTAGAGAGGGGTCAGGCTCAGGTAAGAGGAGAGCCGGGGAAAACACTCTCTGATATGAGAAGGTTTTAAGATTTCAGAAATAAACTTTATCATTTTGCTTGTGACTCTCAATTGAGTGTGAGAGCTGGGGACATAGTAAAGTACAAAGCAATTCAGACAGTGTTCAGAGCTCTTTCAGAGGACAGCTGACAACTTGTTGGACAGTGTCTCCAAAATATTATAGGCCCCTGGCTTAATTTTTTTGGTCAGGTCCCAGACCTGTTGCTAAGACATCCAGGAAAGGAAGCCTGTTTTGTCTATGTCAAGTGTGGTCTTTAAACCAAACTGCCACCCAGCAGAAAGAAAGAGTGGAGTCGCTCAGTCGTGTCTGACTCTGCGATCCCATGGACTCTAGCCTACCAGGCTTCTCTGTCCATGGGATTTTCCAGGCAATAGTACTGGAGTGGACTGCCATTTCCTTCTCCAGGGGATCTT
>NW_011494164.1:9488-10289 GCF_000754665.1 Bison bison bison | reverse complement strand
CTGAGCCACCATGGGGGAAGCCACCCAGCAGAAGGTACTCATCATTTCGACCATTCACATAGGATGTTTAAATACTGCACAATCTGGTGTGGGTGTGCAGTGCTAGGGGTAAACCCAATTTAAAGCAGTCCCAAATGGTGTATGCAGTCCATGTAACTCTGCCCTCCAAGACAGTACCCTGGCCTTTAGAATCAGGAATGCACAGGGCTGGAAGCAGGGAGGGTGCTGAGGAAGCTCTCTGGAGGCAGAGGAGGGAGAGAGCCAGCTATTGAGCACTGTGTGTGTGGGGCTGTGGAGTTGTTAAAATCGAGTGGATGCTATTTTGCCCTCCAGAGGTGTCCAGTCCAGTGGTGGACACAGCACGACATAATGGAAGGAATTAGGAGCAGTGCAGTGCCTGCAACTGGAGACCAGATCCTGGTGGTTTCCCAGCAGAGTTCTAACATGACCCTCATCCTCAGGACAGACAACAAGGGGACGATGCTGGCAGACGTCAGCTGGCAGAGGAGACTGGGGAGATCCCCCCAGAGTGACCCTAGCCGCTAGCCAGTGCAGCAGAGTCTAGGCTGAGGAGGCCAGGGAAGCTGTCTGGATGCAGCAGGTGGAAACTGAATAGTTTAGGAAAAGATGTAATTCCTTCTGAGGACCTTGTCTGTGTTTCCTCATAATAAGGAGGACAACTTCACTGAAAGGCTTACTTCTGCTTTACTGTAAGAGAAAGAGATTTTTGTTTTGAGAGAACATAGGCAAGAGGCCAGTTAGGAAGGTATTGAGTGAGTCCCTGTACTAAAGTGAAAGTGA
>NW_011494164.1:6930-7313 GCF_000754665.1 Bison bison bison | reverse complement strand
TACAGTGGGCCGTCAGAGTAGGAGAGGCCTAGGGAGTGGTCAGGCCTGGGACAAGTTGACAAGCACTTGACCCATCAAAAGCGTAACTGCTACAGCTGATAGTCACATGAAGAGCTGTGGATTCACTGTTGCCAGCCTTCTGAATTTTTAAGAGAATCTGGAAATCCAGAGTTTTATGAGAAATCTTCCTGATTTTTAAATGTTGGCAACTTATTTAAAAAATAAAAACACTATGTGTTTGCCAACACTGTGCAAGCCAAATATACCAAAAATCTGCACTCTGGGCAGCCTCTTGGGGTCTCTGAATTAGACAAACAGTGGCAAATTCTTGCATAGACATAGAGAGCTCTAGCTCCTATAATGCCTAATTAGTACAGGACAAG
>NW_011494164.1:5500-6422 GCF_000754665.1 Bison bison bison | reverse complement strand
AGGTCACAGATGGGGGATGGGGGCATTACTCGGGTCCCCGCTGAGGACAGATCTGCTCTTCAGTGAAATGACAGAAATGAAAGCTGGGTTGCAAAGGGTCGGGATGAGAGGTTTGGATAAAGGATGTCTCAGAAGTGGAAATGGTGGGGGCTAGAATGAGGATGTATACCTTTTACTGTAAAAATTTTAATTGTAGTACAATACACATAACAGAAAACTTGCTGTATTAGCTGTTTCTATGTGTACAACCCAGTATAGTCACACTGGTGTGCAACGCATCTGCAGAACTTTTTCATCTTGCAAAACTAAAACTTTTTACCCATTAAACAACTCCTGATTCCTCTTACCCCCAACCCCTGCAACCACCGTTCTGCTTTCTCTCTCTGACAATTGTACGACTCTGTGTGCCTCGTAGACGTGGAGTCATCTAGCATTTGCTTTTTGTGGCTGACTTATGTCACTTAGCTTTAAGTCCTCAGGGTTCATCCATATGGAAGCGTGTTGTCAGGATTTCCTTCCTTTTTAAGGTTGCATAATATTCCATTCTATATATACCATTTTTGTTTATCCATTCGTTTGTCCATGGACATTTGGATTGTTCCCACCTTTCAGCTTGTATAGCTTTTGGAAGGGGGGACGTTTTTGCTCTGAAAAGGAAAGAGAAAGTTCAGCTTCAGATGCTAGGATTACTAACAGGAGGGTGGGGATTGGCAGGACTGTTAGTAGTTCTGATCTGATATTTTATATACAAGCCAGAATCTACCCAGTAGTGAATTAGAGAAGGAGATGCTGTCATTTGGCAGTTTTTGTTTCTGATGATGCTGTTATATGCATTGTTGGGGGTCTTGCTGCCTACATTGAGAGTATTTGGTAGGTCCTAAGACTTTATCAGGTTTCTTTCTCTAAAATTTTGCTGCTGCTT
>NW_011494164.1:5086-5400 GCF_000754665.1 Bison bison bison | reverse complement strand
AGAGCCCCGAAATGGGCTTCCAGGTTTCATGGGGAGCGTCTTATGGAGGAGAGCTGGAGGTTCAAGGAGTGAAGAACCCACCCCTGGCTTCTGAAAGCCCATAGAAACCAGGTGGTTGGCTTGAGAGGGAGGCTGAATCAACCTTGGATTGAGCAGCTGGGCCAGTAGGTCCAGGTAGGGAATGTGAATGAGTCACATGGCCAAATGTAGGAAATGCCATGGTTTAAGCTCAACAATCATGGCAACCCACTCCAGTACTCTTGCCTGGAAAATCCATGGATGGAGGAGCCTGGTAGGCTGCAGTCCATGGGGTC
>NW_011494164.1:4618-4986 GCF_000754665.1 Bison bison bison | reverse complement strand
ATCAACCCTGAATATTCATTGGAAGGACTGACGCTGAAGCTGAAGCTCCAATACTTTGGCCACCTGATGGAAAGAGCTGATTCATTGGAAAAGACCCGGATGCTGGGAAAGATTGAAGGCAGGAGGAGAAGGGGGTGACAGAGGATGAGATGGTTGGATGGCACCACCGACTCAGTGGACATGAGTTTGAGCAAACTCCAGGAGATGGTGAAGAACAGGGAAGCCTGGCATGCTGCAGTCCATGGGGTCGCAAAGTGTCAGACATGACTGAGCAGCTGAACAACAACACGCTAGGGGTGATTTCTTTCAGCCCTCTGAAAATAGGGAGTGTGTAGGCCAGGTGAAAGGTAAGGATCAGGAGGAATAGA
>NW_011494164.1:1635-2138 GCF_000754665.1 Bison bison bison | reverse complement strand
AGCAAGCCTGGGCTTTGGGCAAGTCCTTTGGTTTCTTTTCCCTTCCCTTGGTTTCATTTTCTTCTTTTGTAAAAGGAGCCCTGTTATGAATCTGCTCAGACACTATGGTGCAGACGTCACTGGGGCCTTTGGCCCTGCAGGCAGGCGTGTGAAAGGAGAGTCTTTGCTGCAGTCCATAGTGGGCTTCCCTTTGCACACTGGTAATGGCTTCCTTGAGAATTGCTTCAGAGCTTCAAAGAAGCTATCACTGTCCTATAAGAAAAGAAAATCGAGATTACTATCTAAAGTCTAGTTCATTTTTAGGCCTTTGATAGACAGAGATCAAAGAGATTTCTCTCACACAGATGCCATGGATGTGGTTCCAAAGGTGATTACTCCAGTATTAATTTCACTTTCATATCTTTACAGGGAAACTTTATG
This sequence comes from Bison bison bison, assembly GCF_000754665.1. Taxonomy (NCBI): domain Eukaryota; kingdom Metazoa; phylum Chordata; class Mammalia; order Artiodactyla; family Bovidae; genus Bison; species Bison bison. The sequence continues at coordinate 1,718 of NW_011494164.1, read as the reverse complement.
GTGATGTACCTTTCATAGAAGAAAGACACAGACATCGGTATGAGGTACATCTTTCACACTAAATCACTGTGGAGTAAGGGGTC
>NW_011494164.1:0-1535 GCF_000754665.1 Bison bison bison | reverse complement strand
GTAAAGAATCCACCTGCAATGCAGGAGACGTGGGTTCGATCCCTGGGTCAGGAAAATCCCATGGAGAAGGGAATGACAACTCACTCCAGTATTCTTGCCTGGAGAATTCCATGACAGAGGAGTCTGGTGGGTCACAGAGAGTCAAATGTGACTGAAGTGACTAAGCTTGCACACATGTATGCATTTGGGGTTAAGATTGAGAAGAACAGGTGGGACCCCACTTTGATTTTAGATGAGGAAACACCTTCTGTGAAGGAGAGGCTGAAAAGTTTGGGAAGGGGCCACTGATGACATGAATGAGGGAAGGGGCTGTGAACCAGGTCATCAAGTTGTCATCTATAACCAGTGTTGTGGTAGAAAACTTGTTCCAAGCTTCTCTTTAGAGTGCTTATGTAACTATATATAAAAAAAGATTTTGGTTTAGTCACATGAGAAATAAGATAGTTTCAATCCTCAAGTAGATTTGATATTTGGGGAGAGAGAGTTTATTACACGTAATTCAAGGAAAGAAGCAAGTAGGGGATGGCTATAAAAAGCTAGTCTCAAGGCTTCAAGAAAGTCTAGTTACCAGCCATCATCATGCAGTTGATTCCCTTCACCCATTTTGCCTGCCCTCCAACCCTCTTCCCAGCTGGTCACCACTAACCTCTTCTCTGTGAGTTGTTTTTGTTTTATTTTGTTTGTTCATTGGTTTTGTTTTCTTTTAGATCCAACATGCAAATGAAATCATGTTTGTCTTTCTTTGATTTATTTCACTTAGCATAATAGCCTCAAGGTCCATCCATATTGTTTTGCAAAAAGCATGTTTTTATTCTCTTTTGTAGCTGGGTAGTATTCTATTATATATATATATATATTCTCACATCTTCTTTATCCTTCAGTGGACCTTATGTTGTCTCCATGTCTTGGCTATTGTAAATAATACTCCAGGGAACATAGTGTGCATATATCTTTTTGAATTTGTGTTTTCATGTTCTTTGAATAAGTACCCAGACGTGGAATAGCTAAATCATATGGTAGTTTTAGTCTTAGTTTTTTGAGACGTGTCCATCCTGTTTTCCATAGTGATTGGACCAATTTACAGTCCCACCACCATTGTGGGACTTTTCTTTACATCCTTTCTCACATTTGTTATTCCCTGTCTTTTTGATGGTGACCTTTCTAGCAGGTGTGAGATGATAACTCATTGTGGTTCTGATTTACATTTACCTGATAATTAGTGATGTTGAACATCTTTTCATGTACCTTTTGGCCACCTGTATGTCTTCTTTGGAAAAATGTCTATTCAGATCCTCTGCCCATTTAAAAACTGGATTGTTTTGTCCTTTGCTATTGAGTTCTTTATATATTTTGGATATTAACCCTTTATCAGATGTGTAATTTGCAAATACCTTCTTTCATTCAGTAGGTTGCCTTGTTTTGTTTTGTTTGTTAGTTTGTCTTTTGGCCTCGCCATGGGCTTGAGGGATCTTAGTTCCCTAACCAGGGACTGAACCCGGGTGCCCTGCAGTAGAAGTTCGGAGTTATAACCACTG
>NW_011494163.1:12231-12979 GCF_000754665.1 Bison bison bison | reverse complement strand
GTTAAAAACAGATTTTTAAACCTCTTATACAGAAAATCTGGTTGAATAAAGCATTGAATGGGACTCAAAAATTTACATTTTTAACAAATTCCCAGGTGACATTGATCTGGGTATGACATTTTAAGAATAATTGTTATAAAAATCTTAGATATAAATAGGAGAATGTTTTTACAACTATGGAGTGGACAAGGATTTCTTAATGAGAACCCAAATGTGAAACTATAAAGGAAAAGATTAAAAAGGTCAACTATATTAAAATACAAAACAAAAAACAAAAAAAGTGCTCATTAAACACAGATTAGAGTTAAGATATAAGCCATAATCTGTGAAAATATTTTTATTGTATATAATTGACAACTGAATGTTATTCAGAACATGGAAAGAATATCTATATATGAATAAGGAAAAAACTCTTGAATTAGTTGTTGTTGTTATTCAGTCAATAAGTCACGTCTGACTCTTTGCAACCCCATGGCCTGCAGCTTGCCAGCCTCCTCTGTCCACCACTATCTACTGGAGTTTGCTCGTATTCAGGTCAATTGAGTCAGTGATGCTACCTAACCATCTCATCACTCCCTTCTTCTATTGCCTTCAGTCTTTCCCAGCATCAGGGTCTCTTCGAATGAATTGGTTCTTTGGATCAGGTCGCCAAAGTATTGGAGCTTCAGCTTCATCATCAGTCCTTCCAATGAATATTCAGAGTTGGTTTCCTTTAGGGTTGACTGGTTTGATCTCCTTGCTGTTCAAA
>NW_011494163.1:11191-11567 GCF_000754665.1 Bison bison bison | reverse complement strand
CCCCGTCTCTTTGAAACCCAGCTTGTACATCTGGAAGTTCTTTGTTCAGTTACTGCTGAAACCTAACTTGAATGATTTTTAACATAAATTGCTAGTATGTGAAATGAGTGCAATTTTATGGTAGTTTGAACATTCTTTGGCATTTCCCATCTTTGGGATTGGAATGAGAACGGAACTTTTTTAGTCCTGTGGCCACTGCTGAGTTTTCCAAGTGTACTGACCCATTGAGTGCAGCACTTTAACAGCATCATCTTTTAGGGTTTTAAATAGCTCAGCTGGAATTCTGTCACATCCATTGACTTTGTTTGTAGTAATTCTTCCCAAGGCCCACTTGACTTCACCCTCTAGGATGTCTGGCTCTAGGTAAATGACTACA
>NW_011494163.1:7977-8197 GCF_000754665.1 Bison bison bison | reverse complement strand
TTAGTGTATAGGAATGCAAGGGATTGCTGTGTTAATTTTATATCCTGCAACTTCACTATATTCATTGATTAGCTCTACTACTTTTCTGGTTGTGTCTTCAGGGTTTTCTAAGTAGAGGATCAGGTTATCTGCTAACAGTGAGAGTTTTATTTAATCATCTCCAATCTGGATTCCCTTTATTTAATTTTCTGCATTGATTGTTGTGGCCAAAACTTCCCAA
>NW_011494163.1:5696-7877 GCF_000754665.1 Bison bison bison | reverse complement strand
CTGAAGCTATGTTGTGTAGTAGTGATGAGAGTGGGCACCCTTGTTCTGTTCCTGACTTTAGGGAAAATGCTTTCAATTTTTCACCATTGAGATTTATATTTGTTGTGGGTTTGTCATATATAGCTTTTACTATGTTGAGGTATGTTCCTTCTATTCCTGTTTTCTGGAGGGTTTTTATCATAAATGGGTGTTGAATTTTGTCAAAGGCTTTCTCTGCATCTATTGAGATATTATATGGTTTTTATCTTTCAATTTGTTAATGTTATGTATTGCATTGATTGATTTGTGGATATTGGAGAATTCTTGCACCCCTGGGATAAAGCCTACTTGGTCATGATGTATGATCTTTTTAATATGTTGTTGATTTCTGTTTGCTAGAATTTTGTTTAGGATATTTGCATCTATGTTCATCAATGATATTGGCCTATAGTATTCTTTTTTGTGGTATCTTTGTCTGGTTTTGGTGTTAGGGTAATGGTGGCCTCATAGAATGAGTTTGGAAGTTTACCTTCCTCTGCAATTTTCTAGAAGAGTTAAAGTAGGATAGGTGTTAGCTCTTCTCTAAATTTTTGGTAAAATTCAGCTGTGAAGCTGTCTGGTCCTGGGACTTTGTTTTCTGGAAGATTTCTGGTTACAGTTTCAATATCCATGCTTCTGATGGGTCTGCTAAGATTTTCAATTTCTTTTGGTTCAGTTTTGGAAAGTTATATTTTTCTAAGAATTCATCCATTTCTTCCAAGTTGTCCAATTTTTTTGGCAAAGAGTTACTCATAGTAGTCTCTTAATGATCCTTTGTATTTCTGTGTTTTCTGTTGTGATTTCTGAATTTTCATTTCTAATTTTGTTGATTTGATTCTTTTCCCAATGTTTCTTGATGACTCTGGCTATGGTTTGTTGATTTTATTTATATTCTCAAAGAACCAGGTTTAGGCTTTTTTGATTTTAACTATGGTCTCTTGTTTCTTTTGCATTTATTTCTGCCCTAATTTTTAGGATTTCTTTCATTCTACTAACCCTGGGCTTCTTCATGTTCTCCTTTTCTAGTTGCTTTAGATGTGCAGTTAGGTTACTTTATTTTTTCTCTTGCTTCTTGAGGTAAGCCTGTATTGCTATGAACCTTCTCCTTAGCACTGCTCTTATAGTGTCCCATAGGCTTTGGGTTGTTGTGTTTTCATTTTCCTTCGTTTCTATGCATATTTTGATTTTTTTTTTGATTTCTTCTGTGATTTGATAGTTATTCAGCAGCATGTTGTTCAGCCTCCATATGTTTGAATTGTTCTAGTTTTTCTCCTCTAAGTGACATTTAATCTTACTTCATTGTGGTAAGAAAAGAGGCTTGGAATGATTTATCTTTTTTTTTAAATTAATTTATCAAGGCTAGATTTATGGCCCAGGATGTGATCTATCCTGGAGAAGGTTCCATGTGCACTTGACAAAAAGGTGAAATTCAGTGTTTTGGGGTGAAATGTCCTATAGATATCAATTAGGTCTAACTGGTCTATTGTATCATTTAAAGTTTGTGTTTCTTTCTTAATTTTCTGTTTAGTTGATCTATCCATAGGTGTGAGTGGGGTATTGAAGTTTCCCACTATTATTGTCTTATCATTAATTTCCCCTTTCATATTTGTTAGCATTGGCCTTACATACTGTGGTGCTCCTATGTTGGGTGCATACATATTTATAATGTTATATCTTCTTGGATTGATCCTCTGATCATTATATAGTGTCCTTCTTTGTCTCTTTTCACAGTCTTTATTTTAAAGCCTATTTTATCTGACATGAGTATTGCTACTCCTGCTTTCTTTTGGTCTCTATTTGCGTGGAATATCTTTTTCCACCCCTTCACTTTCAGTCTGTATGTGTTCCTGGTTTTGAGGTGGGTCTCTTGTAGACAACATATATAGGGGTCTTGTTTTTGTATCCATTCAGCCAGTCTTTGTCTTTTGGTTGGGGCATTCAACCCATTTAAATTTAAGGTAATTATTGATAAGTATGATACCGGTACCATTTACTTTGTTGCTTTGTGTTCGAGTTTATACACCCTTTCTGTGTTTCCTGTCTAGAGAAGATCCCTTAGCACTTCTTCTAGAGCTGGTTTGGTGGTGCTGAATTCTCTCAGCTTTTGCTTGTCTGTAAAGCTTTTGATTTCTCCTTCATATTTGAATGGGATCCTTGCTGGGT
>NW_011494163.1:4677-5596 GCF_000754665.1 Bison bison bison | reverse complement strand
ACTATGTATAACATTTTAATGATCCACAGCTAGTCATAAATATGTATGGATATCCAAAATACAATTTTGTGAAAATGGAACAAGTGACAGAAGGATATATGCATAGCATCTTAACATTTATATAATTTCTAAAGCCAATCAAAAGTATGCAATGCATTTTTTAAGGATTGCATAATAAGCATTAAATATTATGAAAACTAAGATAACTATTATCACAAAATTTAGAATTTCTGTTATCTCTGCAGTGATGTGGAGAAGGAAATGGCAACCCACCCCAGTATTCTTGCCTGGAGAATCCCAGGGACAGAGGAGCCTGGTCGGCTGGCATCTATGGGGTCGCACAGAGTTGTACACGACTGAAGCAACTTAGCAGCAGAGCAGCTGCAGTGATGAAAGTGTGATATAATTGGGAAAAATTATAAAGGGATTCTGAATTTCTGGTATTCTTCTGTGTCTTAAACAGAGTGTAGGAAAGTTGAGTGCTCTTTTAATAATATCATTCATTAAACTACACAGTACATTTTATGCACTCTTTTTTTGTATGCATGATATAAAAATCCTATGGTAGTCTCCTTTTGAGTTTCAGTTCAAATTAAAAGTTTCTGTCATGCTTTTAAGGTTCTGGGTTATCTGATCCTTCTCTATTAAATTGTTTCCAACTATTCCCTAGCATGTTCTCTACCTTCCATGTACTTTCTTATGGCATTTCCCTTAAGTTGAATGTTCCCCACCTCATTTCTATCTAAACCAAATCAGTTCTCAAAGGATGACTTCCTGCACCAGTGTCTTCACAATCCAGTCTAATGCTTACTTCACCCTTCGCTGCATCCCTTTTGCTTCTCAAAAGGAGTAGCTCTTCACCAAATGATTTAGCACTTCATTGGTTTCCAATTGTTTAATATGTCTTAGCATTTGTTTC
>NW_011494163.1:3906-4577 GCF_000754665.1 Bison bison bison | reverse complement strand
ATCATTTTGCCTTTGAATACTCTCCACGAAGTTCTTCAAGCAAGAATATAAGTGGCTTAACATTTCCTCCTTCAGTGAACCATGTTTTATCAGAATTCTTCTATGACCTGTCAGTCTTGGATGGCTCATAGCTTCATTGAGATACACAACTCCTTTTGCCACACAAGGCATGGTTCCATGAAAGGAGTTTACCTAATAGAAAAGTACAAAGAAAACATAACTAGACACTTCACAAAAAGGGAACATAACTGGACTGTGAACATATAAAATATGATTGATTTTAGTAATATATCAGTGTGATGTAAATTATCCATGGTTACATAAAATGTATACTCACCAGATTGATAAAAATTTTAAAGTCTGACAATATCAAGTGTTGCCAAGAACACGAGGCAATAGGAATTTTCATATTCTGTTAATAGAAGAATCAGTTTCCATTGAATAAAAGTAAAATATTGTCTACTAAAATTGAGTATGGGAATATCTTATGATCCAACAAAGTCCTATGCATTTATTCCAAAATGTTATACACAAAAGCTTATAACAGTAATGTTCAGAACAGCAAACTTGAATACTACCCAATAGTTCATCCACAGTTGATAGGAAAAAGAAATTGTGTCATAATCACACAATGGATTACTATGTATAACATTTTAATGATCCACAGCTAG
>NW_011494163.1:0-472 GCF_000754665.1 Bison bison bison | reverse complement strand
ACCAAATCAAAAAATGGGCCAAAGAACTAAATAGACGTTTCTCCAAAGAAGACATTCAGATGGCTAACAAACACATGAAAAGATGCTCAACATCACTCATTATCAGAGAAATGCAAATCAAAACCACAATGAGGTACCATTTCACGCCAGTTAGAATGGCTGTGATCCAAAAGTCTACAAGCAGTAAGTGTTGGAGAGAGTGTGGAGAAAAGGGAACCCTCTTACACTGTTGGTGGGAATGTAAACTAGTACAGCCACTATGGAGAGCAGTTTGGAGATTCCTTTAAAAACTGGAAATATAACTGCCTTATGACCCAGAAATCCCACTGCTGGGCATACACACTGAGGAAACCAGAATTGAAAGAGACACATGTTCCCCAATGTTCATCGCAGCACTGTTTATAATAGCCAGGACATGGAAGCAACCTCGATGTCCATCAGCAGATGAATGGATAAGAAAGCTGTGGTACAT
>NW_011494162.1:9790-10493 GCF_000754665.1 Bison bison bison | reverse complement strand
TTAATATCACATAACGGCAAAGAACTATCCAAGAAATGAGTCTTACTACCTCCATTGGTAGACCTCCATTAACAAACTGGGACTTAGCATTTGTTGAAACGTCTTTTTCTCCCTAAAATTACCCTCATTTTTTATCAAATATAACCAAATTAAGGCTAGCTTGTTTGCAAAATAGGTCTGTTCTCACTAATTTTAGTCTAATGATTTGTATAACCATAATTGATCATAGACTTTTTATTTTGCTGAAACTTTTATAGAATCTCAGACTGAACTTCTAAAATAAAACAGGGCTGGGAAACTCACACCAAAGGCTTATCACAGATTTTGCCTAACAAATCTAGGTGAATTCTTCCCTTTTTAAGGTCTCAAAAATTCCTTGAGATTTTTGTACCTGTTAGTGAGATAACCTTCCTAGCTCATTTGATAAACTTACTGGAAACCTAAGAGTTTCAAATTTCTGGGGGACTCTGATAGAAAGTATAATTGTTTTGTTTATAACATATAATTTTACCAAATTATTTTCATAATTAGTTTGAGAGGAAGGTTTTCCCTACTCCCGGAAAACACAAAATTCAAACCTGTAATTTTTCAGATAGAAACCATAAAATTTATAAGCATATTTGCTGGTTCATTCAGTCCTTTGTTAACTTTTGTTAAGTCATCAGGTTTTTCATTAGAATACCAGGACATATCAAAATGTTAA
>NW_011494162.1:5959-6401 GCF_000754665.1 Bison bison bison | reverse complement strand
TCTAGAGCCCTTGAAGGGAGTGGGACCCTGCTCAAATCTTGATTTCAGTCTCTGGCTTCCAGAATACATTTTTATTTTCTGAAGTCACCCAGTTTGCTAAGCCAGTCTTAGATTTCTAATCTTTGCTAATGATGTGAGACAATAAATGCCTTGTGTTTGAGTTGGCCAATTTGGGAATATTTGTTACACAGCAATGGATAATTAACACAGTCAGACTGTTGTTGTTGTTCAATCACTCAGTCGTGTCCAACTCTTTGCAACCTCATGGACTGCAGCTTGCCAGGTTTCCCTGTCCTTCACCATCTCCTGGAATTTTCTCAAACTTAGGTCCATCAAGTCGGTGATGCCATCCAACCATCTCATCCTCTGTCATCCCCTTCTCTTCCCACCTTCAATCTTTCCCAGCTTCAGAGTCTTTTCCAATGAGTCAGCTCTTCGCATC
>NW_011494162.1:5600-5859 GCF_000754665.1 Bison bison bison | reverse complement strand
CATCCTAACCCCTGGAACCTGTGAATGTTACCTTCTATGGTAAAGCTTTATTGCAGATGTAATTAAAGCTCTCGACAGGAGGAGAGTACTCTGAATTATCCAGTTAGCTCTAAATGCTGTCACAACTGTCCTTATAAAAGAAAGGCGTAGAGAGATTACACACACACACACTCACAGAGGGCCACGTCGGGGTAGGGCAGAAATTCGAGTGACGTGGCCACAAACCACCAACTCTTGCAGCCACCAGAGCTGGAGAGGC
>NW_011494162.1:4929-5500 GCF_000754665.1 Bison bison bison | reverse complement strand
CAAGAACATTATAAGACTGGGACTCAGGTGCAGAGAACAAAGCAGAGTCCATGGAGCAAGTAAAAAGAAAAAGTAAAAATAATCAGGGAGCAAGTAACAGGCAGAAATGTAGTTAATAGACCTGAGATAAAAGGTGATGGCTGATGGGTTATATAAATGTTATATAAATCATACTTCAATAAAACTGGTAAATACATAAAAATAGAACATTATGGGTGAATATAAAGCCAAGATGGTTTGATGTACAATAAAAGTTTGTCTGATATACCTTAACGTTTTCCTTCCTAAGGTAAAGACCCTTCCTAACAACTAGACATGGGCTCCGTGTGTGGGTGAGGAGGGGAAATAATGATTCCAGTTGTGAAAGGCAGGAGCCAGCAGAGATCTTGTATAGATGGCATCTATGATCTCATTAAATTTCATAATTCTGTTATTCAGGTTCAGTTGAAACATGTGCATTGTGAAACAATTGGAGAGAAAAAACCTGTGCTGATTCTGGCTTAGTTCAAGAGTGACAGGATGAGAATTGGAAGGGGCGTTTGCTGTTTTTTTCTTGATGGTTACAACTCAA
>NW_011494162.1:1126-1729 GCF_000754665.1 Bison bison bison | reverse complement strand
CTCAGTCGTGTCCGACTCTTCAGGACCCCATGGACTGCAGCCTACCAGGCTCCTCCGTCCATGGGATTTGCCAGGCAAGAGTACTGGAGTGGGTTGCCATTGCCTCCTCCATACCTATCTGTCTAGGAGGATATAATTATAAAATGTAAGCTAATTATAACTGGGCAGTGGATATTCTTTTTCTATGTGTGTATGTTTTTTTTTTTCTCTTCCCCCCCCCCTCAATGTTTTATAGTACATAGCATCACATTTATGATCTGAAACATGTAAAACTTTTTAAAATTGAAGTAAAGCTGATTTACAGTATTGTGTAAATTTTTGTTGTACAGCACAGTAATTCAGTTTATACACACACACACACACACACACACACACACAAACACATTCTTTTTTATATTCTTTTCCATTGTGGTTTATGACAGGATATTGAATATAGTTTTCTGTGCTATACAGTAGGACCTTGTTGTTTATCCATTCTATATATAATAGTTTGCATCTGCTAACTCCAAAGTCCTACTCCTTCCCTACCTTTTGGCAACCACAGATCTGTTCTTTGTGAGTCTGTTTTCTGTTTCGTAAATAAGTTCATTTGTGTCATCATTT
>NW_011494162.1:532-1026 GCF_000754665.1 Bison bison bison | reverse complement strand
ACATAAATGCAATGTAAACAATTTTTTATACCTTCTTCAACTCTTTGAGATTCACGGTGATGGAAAAATTGATGATAGAGTTGGAGACATTTTAAAGGAAATGGGTATTCTAGTCCACTGCTGAGAGCAACATAAATTGGTAATACAGTTGTAGGAGGAAATTTGTGAAACTCAACCTCAGTTGAAAAATGGCTAGCCCTTCATTCAGCAATTCTACTTCTAGAAATTTATTAGGAAAACAGGCAGATATCTATGTATAAGGATGCTCATTTCACTGTTGTTCATATTTAGCAAACTTGAAAACCAATTTATATAATTACTTCTAATAAATAAATTTTATATGACTGTATTCACTTATATGAAAAGAGATTCAGGTTATAGAACTTTATGTATAGTAAACATTTCATCTTTACCTATCTGTCTGCTGCTGCTAAGTCGCTTCAATCATGTCCCACTCTGTGCGACCCCATAGACAGCAGCCCACCAGGCTCCCC
>NW_011494162.1:0-432 GCF_000754665.1 Bison bison bison | reverse complement strand
TGTCTTCCTGCTTCTTTGTCTACATCTTGGGTAAAGAGTTTCTCCTAAATTCCAGCAACCTGGTGGAAAGTTTGGGATGGATGGCTCACGTCTAGGGCCCTAGGCTACAACAGCCCTTTGGAGGAAACAGAAGGCTGTGAGCTTGATGGTTCTGTGTGCCAGGCTGTTTCTTAGTAGAGTTAGTACTTTACTCTGACAGCTCCCAGCACCCACTGTTGATTAATTGCTTGATATGATTCAGCTTGATATGATTAATGATCAGTGTTTTAGACTTTGGATTTGGTTGATAGCATTGTGAAGCCATTTGACACTTGGAATAAAAGGTAGACTTAGGTAACATTACATATATTTGGTTTGTGTTTAGCTTCATTTTGTGTGGTGCTTTCTAGGTTCATTTGACACTTCTGTACATGCTGGAATTCAGATGGATTT
>NW_011494161.1:13762-14459 GCF_000754665.1 Bison bison bison | reverse complement strand
AAATAAATATGCTGAGTTGGGGGGGAAAGTGGTTCATGTCCTATACCGTGCTGTGCTGTCCTCAGCCACTCAGTCGTGTCTGATCTCTGAGACCCTGTGGACTGTAGCCCTCCAGGCTTCTCTGACCAAGGGATTTCCCAGGCAAGAATACTGGAGTGGGTTGCAATTTCCTACTCCAACATGACACCTTACATTTGTCTAATTATAGGATTTTTTTAATAATATTTTAAAGAATAGTTTCCAGATTTTAAATAATTACATATTTTTTGCAATACAAGGAAAAGATTTCAAGAATGATAGAGGAGTGGGTAATAAATGATGGCTTCTTTAAAAATAAGCATTTCAGAAACTATCAGAACAATTCCATAGAATTCCAAATTGCATTCAATGGAGTCCAGTTATACCTTCTTAAATATTGACCAGTTTTGCATCTATTTGTAAATAAATTTAAGCATGCTTTAATCTATCAATATGTAGTACTTTGAATTCTTCTGTGAACAGGTTGTAACAGGCACTGATCCCCCTTTAAATGAGTTGAATAAACTAGTTTGTGCACACACACACAAACACACACAATTAGAAATTGGGTAGTGCCTATCCAACTAGGACCTACAGCAGCCATTCTACATCTTCAGTGAAGCAGAACCACAGCCCTCGGGCTTACTCCCCAGGCACCTGTGAAATTTAAGGAGCTTGA
>NW_011494161.1:8750-10010 GCF_000754665.1 Bison bison bison | reverse complement strand
GAGAAAGGGGCAGAGTCTAGGTTGGGAGGGGAGGCCAGAGGAACTTACATCCACTTACCTGCATACAGCTGCGCCTTCCTCCAGGCTGAAAGGGAACACACTCTGGTGAGACCTCAGCCAGAAGAAACCTGCTCAGTGTGACTCTATTGGCCATTGCCTCCCCCCTGCTCTGCAGGTGAGACTAACTACACTGGGGGAGAGGCTGGAGAAATAGGTGACTTCCAGCCACGTGCAGACAGCAGGTGTGGTGGGGAATCCCCTGGAGCACAGGTCAGAGGCCTGCAGCATTCTGGAATGACTTCCACCACTGTCCCCTGCTGCGTGACGTTTGGCTAGTTCACCTAGTTGCTCCTCCTTCAAAATCCTTCAAAACTCCTGTTTCACCTGTTACTCCATGTTGCTACTCAGGCTCAGAAGCTATTTGTTTGAATAGATTTTAGAGGAAAAAAGTATAAATTACTCCACAATTCTAACAAGTAATTATTGCATCAGTATTTTCTGGAAAAAATATATATGAAAAATTGACATGAAGCAGGAATTTTAAAAGAACATAGATACAAGGCCAACTCCAAGGTAAAACTGGCCAAGCATTCCCAGAGGAAATCATTCTAGAAATACATGTCATTTTTCTGGGCAGCCCATGACTTTTCGATGCATCGTCAGCCCAGGTATCAATCAGCCCTCAATCACTTTCTGATCATCATCTTGAGGAACTGGAGAGAAGAGACTCTCCCTGGATGGTGTGCTGGGATAGAGGAAGGAGGCCACACACAAAGTTAATCACCATTTGTTTGTGTAGCTCCTTCTGTGAAATCTCAGGGCATGTGGCCCTCAGGTACTGATCAAAAACCAGATGCATTCAGGCTACAAAGCTATCAGTAATGTTTGGGTTGATCAGGGTTAGAATAAGACCCAGGGTGCATGAGAAATTCTAAAGTCATCATCAGACCCAAGCTTCCTGCCAGCCCAGGTCTGCGAGGGGCCTAGGAGCTGGGTTCTGCCTCCCCCAGCCTCCACTTCCACCCCACAAAAGGGGGTCCACATGTCTAGACACAAACAAGGAAAAGAACACCTTGGCACAGGTAAGACAGACCCAAGGACATCTGGAGAGTCACTCACCAGCCAGGTAAGCAGATTTCCTCCTCTCTGAAAAGCAAAACACAAAGAAAACAGGTGTTTTCTAAGAACCAGAAATGTCTGAACCAGTGAGACACGCTAAGAACCAGAATGTATCCTGTGGAGGGCATGCAGAGAGCTCAA
>NW_011494161.1:4221-4986 GCF_000754665.1 Bison bison bison | reverse complement strand
TTTGAGCATTACAGGCATACAGGCAGCTTTGCACTGGCTCTTCTCTCCTGCAGAAACCATCCTTCCACTGGAACGGTCACAGACTCACCCCCTCCTCCAGGTCTTTGTTCTCCTCTCACTGAACATGCTGGTGCCTGCTTCCCACCTCCCCACCCCTGGCTGCCTCCCTGCAGCCTCACTACTCCACTGCCCCTCCTCTCATCTCTTACAACAAACTGTCAGTTACAGTCTTCTCTGCACTTCTTACTCACAGCCTCCTTCTACATTGTAAGCTCTATAAAGATAGGATCTGTCTGTTTTGTTCAAGTACAGCACCTAATGGACTTCCCTGGTGGCTCAGATGGTAAAGAATCCGCCTGCAACGCTGGAGACCCAGGTTCAATCCCTGGATTGGGAAGATCCCCTGCAGGAAGACATGGCAACCCATTCCGGTATTCTTGCCTGGTGAAACCACATGGTCAGAGGAGCCTGGCGACCCCCAGTCCACGGGGTCGAAAAGAGTCCGACACTACCAAGTGACTAACACTTTCACTTTCTTACTGTCACATTTTTGTTCTTTTTATTTTATATTGGAGGATAGCTGGTGGCTCAGTCGGTAAAGAATCCGCATGCAATTCAGGAGACCTCTGTTTGATCCCTGAGTTGGGTAGATCTCCTGGAGGAGATCATGGCAACCCACTCCAGCATTCTTGCATGGAGGATCCTTGTGGTCAGAGGAGCCTGGCTGACCCCAGTCCATGCTGTTGCAAAGAGTTGGACGTGACG
>NW_011494161.1:0-486 GCF_000754665.1 Bison bison bison | reverse complement strand
CAATTTCACAGAACACTCTAGTCCACAGAGAAACAGGAAGACTGCTAACTCTGAACTAATAGAGTCAGCCTCTGGAAGGCTACAACAGCCCCACCATCTGCCCATCTCTGATTTCCTGTCTGCTGCCGCTGCTGCTAAGTCACTTCAGTCGTGTTCAACTCTGTGCGACCGCATAGACGGCAGCCCACCAGGCTGCCCCATCCCTGAGATTCTCCAGGCAACAACCCCGGAGTGGGCTGCCATTTCCTTCTCCAATGCGTGAAAGTGAAAAGTGAAAGTGAAGGTACTCAGTCGTGTCTGACTCTTCACAACCCCATGGACTGCAGCCTACCAGGCTCCTCCATCCATGGAATTTTCCAAGCAAGAGTACTGGAGTGAGTTGCCATTGCCTTCTCCAGCTTTCCTGTCTACCCCAGACATAAAGACTTCACTAGTTACAGCCATGGACTGGCAACACCAGGTTCAACCACCACTAATGCTCCCTCA
>NW_011494160.1:12258-12620 GCF_000754665.1 Bison bison bison | reverse complement strand
TTCTTCTAATCCAGTAACATGGTATATCTCTCCATATGTTTGTGTCATCTTTGATTTCTTTCATCAGTATTTTGTAGTTTTTGAAGTACAGTTCTTTTACCTCCTTAGGTAGGTTTATTCCCAGGTATTCAATTTTTTTTGATGTGATGGTAAATGGGATTATTTGCTTAATTTCTGTTTCTGATCTTCAGTTGTTAGTGTATAGGAATGCAAGTTTTTTTTTTCCATGAATTTTATACCCTGCAACTTTTCTGAATCCATTGATGAGTTCTCATAGTATCTGTTAGCATTTTTAGGAAGATCTAAATAGACATTTCTCCAAAGAAGACATTCAGATGGCAAAAAAAAAAAAAAAAAAAAAA
>NW_011494160.1:11403-12158 GCF_000754665.1 Bison bison bison | reverse complement strand
TGAACTGCATGAGCTGTTTGTATATCTTGGAGATTAATCCTTTGTCAGTTACTTTAATTACAAATATTTTCTCATATTCTGTGATGTGTCTTTCATTTTGTTTATGGTTTCCTTTGCTGTGCAAAAGCTTTTAAGTTTAATTAGATCCCTGTGTTTATTTTTATTTTCATCACTCTAGGACATAGATCCAAAAATATATTGCTGCAATTTATGTCAGAGAGTGCTCTGCCCATGTTTTCTCTAGTAGTTTTATAGTATCAGGTTTTATATTTAGCTGTTAAATCCATTTTGAATTTAATTTTGTGTATGATGTTAGTGAGTGTTCTTCTTTCATTCTTTGACATTTAACTGTCTAGTTTTCCCAGCACCATTTATTGAAGAAACTTTTCTCATTTTATATTCTTGCCTCCTTTATCATAGATTAGTTGAACTTAAGTGTGTGGGTTTACCTCTGGACTTTCTATCCTATACCGTTGATCTATATTTCTGTTTTGGTTTCAATACCATACTCTTTTGATGATTGCAGCTTTGTAGTATGGCCTTAAGTCAGGGAATCTGATTCCTCCAGATCCATTTTTCTTTCTCAGGAATGCTATAACTCTTGACAGTTTTTTGTATTTCTTATAAATTGTAAAATTTTTTGTTCTAATTCTGTGAAAAATGCTATTCCTAATTTGATAGGGATTACATTGAATCTGTAGACTGCTTTGCATAGTATGATAATTTTGATCATACTGGTTCTTTTAATCCAAAAA
>NW_011494160.1:10796-11303 GCF_000754665.1 Bison bison bison | reverse complement strand
CCATAATTTGGAAAGATATATGCACTCCAGTTTTTATCGCAGCACCATTATTTTGCTGACAAAAGTCCGTATAGTTAAAGCCTTGGTTTTTCCAGTAGTCATGTATGGATGTGATAGTTGGACCATAAAGAAGGCTGAGCACCAAGGAATTGACACTTTCAAACTGCGTTGCTGGAGAATACTCTTGAGAGTCCCCTGGACTGCAAGGAGATCAAACCAGTCAATCCTAAAGGAAATAAACCCTCAATATTCATTGGAAGGACTGATGCTGAAGCTGAAGCTCCAAAACTTTGGCCACCTGATGCAAAGAGCTGCCTGATTGGAAAAGACCCTGATGCTGGGAAAAATTGAGGGCAAGAGGAGAAGGGGCAAAAGAGGATGAGATGGTTGCATGGCATCAGTAAATCAATGGATATGAGTTTGAGAAAACTCAGGTAGATAGTGATGGACAGAGAAGCCTGGCATGCTGCAGTCTGTGGGATCATAGAGTCGGACATGACTGAGCCA
>NW_011494160.1:9120-10696 GCF_000754665.1 Bison bison bison | reverse complement strand
AAAATGTTACAAATAAACTTAGTTACAAAACAAATAGAATCACTAATTAGCAAACCAATTTATGGTTACTGAGAGGAGAATAGTGATAAATTGCATGATTGGGATTGAATAAACACACTACTATATATAAAACAGACAACTACTAAGAACCTAATGTACAGCACAGGGAGTTCTACTCAGTACTCTCTATGGCCTATATGGGAAAAGAATCTTAAAAAAAAAAGTGAATATATGTATGTATATGTATAACCTATTCATTTTGCTGTACAACTGAAACTGATACAATATTGTAAATCCACTATACTTCAATACAAATTATAAAAGCAAGCAAACAAAAATAACCCATGGGGAAAGTACTATTATTATCACTTGCACCTTCCACTAAAGAAACAAAATTAAGAAATATCAAGTGATTTATCCACAGTAACATATAAGGTACATAACAGGGCCTAGATTTCAATTTAGAAAGTCTGTTTCCAGAATATGTGCTATTATCATTGTGATATAA
Organism: Bison bison bison; assembly: GCF_000754665.1. Classification (NCBI taxonomy): domain Eukaryota; kingdom Metazoa; phylum Chordata; class Mammalia; order Artiodactyla; family Bovidae; genus Bison; species Bison bison. Next base: position 10,188 of record NW_011494160.1, on the reverse strand, counting down.
TGTCACTCATGTTTGAGCAAAATGCTTCTGGAGGAAGGAGAATATAGAGTACTTCTGTTTTCAGGCACTTTTAACCCTTGATAAGGTCTGGGATTCCTCCATCACCTTCCCAATGAAATTGAACAGCCAAGAACTTCAGATTATTATTGATTAGATTTTCTTGACTGTCACTTCCTCCTCATTTTCCTCCATGTAATTGTAGCTAACCAAGTATATCTGAAGTGTATACCATTCTTCAGGGAAGTTATTTAATCAAGATTTCTTAAATGTTATCATAGTTACATTTAACAAGTGCATAGCATTTCCATATGCTTTTTCTTGTGTGGTCCTCAACAGTTTTGTGGAGTTAATTTGGCAAGGATTGTTGTTATTGTTGTTCAGTCGTTAAGTTGTCTCCAACTCTTTGTGACCCCATGGACTGCAGCATGTCAGTCTTCCCTGTCCATCACCAACTCCTGGAGCTTGCTCAAAGTCATGTCCATTGAGTCTGTGATGCCGTCCAACCATCTCATCCTCTGTCGTCCCCTTCTCCTCCTTGCCTTCATCTTTCCCAGCAGTGATAACCTCTGGCTTTTTAATACGCTGTCTAGGTTTGTCATAGCTTTTCTTCCAAGGAGTGTCTTTCAATTTTGTGGCTGCAGTCACCCTCTAGTGATTTTAGAGCCCAAGAAAATTAAGTTTGTCACTGTTTTCACTTTCTCCCCCATCTATTTGCCATGAAGTGATGGCATGATCTTTGTTTTTTGAATGCTGAATTTTAAGCCAGCTTTTTCACTCTCCTCTTTCACCTTCATCAAGAGGTTTTTTAGTTCCTATTTGCTTTCTGCCATTACAGTGGCAAGGATTAGTGTCATCATTTTATAGACAGAAAAACTGAGACCCCAAAGAGGGTAAGTAAGTACCTTTCTCAAGATTACACAATAAGTTAACAGCAGAACTTTGGTTAGAAGGTCAACTCATATACACTTATAGCACCTATTAGGTACCAAGAATCATTCTAGGCCTAATTATAAGGCTGCCTAATTCCAACTCTGATGTTCTAGTAAACATACCACTCTTTCTGCTTTA
>NW_011494160.1:8244-9020 GCF_000754665.1 Bison bison bison | reverse complement strand
AGTATATATGGGTTGGCTTACTGACCTAAGTTATGCTATTAACTTATCATATAATATTGAACAAGGCACTTATTCTCACTGGGTCTTCAATTTTCCTATCTGAAGTTATATCTTCTGCTTCCCAGGCGGCTCAGTGGGTGAAGAATCTGCTTGCCAATGCAGGAGATGTAGGTTCGATCCTTGGATTAAGAAGATCCCCTGGAGGAAGAAATGACAACACACTCCAGTATTCTTGCCTGGAAAATTCCATGGACAGGGGAGCCTGGCAGGCTACAGTCCAGGGGGTTGCAAAGAGTCAGACATGACTGACCACAGCACAGCTACAGCTACATGCAGAATGTTTACCTAGTCCCATGAGTAGAGGAGAGAATAAGCATTTATTGAGCCTATATCATGTGCCAGGCAAGGAATTTTATTTCCATTTATTGTTTCATTGAATCCTTATACAAACCCTGAAAGTTTACGATTTCTATCTACATATCAAATTACAAAGCAGAAGAATGAGGCAGATCTCAGTTTGAGTTGGCTTCCTTTTTCCTTTCTGAAGTACACGTGTTGGTCTTGAGCTGCAGCACTAGAATGTCCCCTTGCAAGACTTTGCTGAAAGCACTCCCAGAAAGATTGAGTCCAGCATGAACACATATTTCATTTTGCCTTTGATGAGTCTCTTCACAGAACCATGAGCAAGCAAGCAGAAACCAGTCAGGTTAGTGAGGGAGAAAGGAAATTAATCCTAGTTCTTAGGTCATATTTTCCATCTCCAGTCCTGCAAATGC
>NW_011494160.1:6272-7383 GCF_000754665.1 Bison bison bison | reverse complement strand
ATGTCTCAGATCAGCCTGCTTACTTGTAAGAGAATGTCTCAATGAAGACTCGTTGTAGTCTTCTCATTGTAAGAATCCTGATAGGCTATTTCAGCCTTTGCCTAATCATTGTAGAGAACTGTGAAATCATGCAGTCCCTTAGCCATTAAACAACAACAACAACTTATAGAGTCATTTTACGTACTTTTCAGAGCATGATTCTCCTTGATTTTTCAGACCTACATGTCTTTCATTTGTTCATAAAGATCCTTTGGGAAGGAGATTCCATGAATTCCTCTGATTAATCCAATAGTTTCCAGACATCGAATGCCCTCCTTGCATGTCTCTTAATTCCTACCACCCTCATTCGGTGTCATTTCATTGTTAAGTAATGGAAAGTTATCTCCAGGAAATGTTAGAATTACATGAGAGGTTTTGCATTGAAGTAATGCATAGACATAACTGATTATTATTGCTATCTTGTCCAACATCCACATTTTAAAACTGAGCTAAGGTTTTTTGAGATAAAGTGCTTTGTCAAAAATTATGTGCCTTGTAAGTGATGGCTCCAGGTCTCCAAACCAGATTTCTGGACCAGCCAATTACTGTGTTCTTTTCACTGTGTGCTCACTGACTCTTTTCCTGACCTGGCTGACTTAGTGAAGAGCATGTTACTGCCTCCTAAATTTTTATACTGATGGGCTGTTATGATGTACCAGCATGACCATCTCTACCTCAATCTAAATTAAGGGATTAAAATTATTTATTATCCCAGTGATTTATTTCTTTTCAGTCCTTCCATTCCTCTGAAGAGTTATTTTCTTCAGTAGCAGAGAGATGTACATTAGATTGGCCTAGGAACTAACACCAAAAAAAAAAATGTCTTTTCATCACAGGGGACTGGAATGCAAAAGTAGGAAGACAAAATATACCTGGAGTAACAGGCAAATTTGGCCTTGGAGTACAAAAGGAAGAAGGGCAAATGCTAACAGTTTTGCCAAGAGAATGCACTGGTCATAGCAAACACCCTCTTCCAACAACACAAGAGGTGAATCTACAAATGGACATCACCAGATGGTCATCAAAATAGGTTTGATTATATTCTTTGCAGCCAATGATGGAGAAGCTCTAT
>NW_011494160.1:5367-5868 GCF_000754665.1 Bison bison bison | reverse complement strand
ACTATGCGAAAGCCTTTGACTGTGTGGATCACAACAAATTGCGGAAAATTCTTTAAGAGTTGGAAATACCATACCATCTCACCTGCCTGCTAAGAAATCTGTGTGCGAGGCAAGAAGCAACAGTTAGAATCAGACATAGAACAAAGGACTGCCTCCAAATTAGGAAAGGAGTACATCAAGGCTGTATATTGTCAACCTGCTTATTTAACTTGTATGTAGAGTACTCATGCAATATGCCAGGCTGGATGAAGCACAAGCTGGAATCAACATTGCTGGGGGAAATATCAATAACCTCAGATATACAGATGACAGCATGCTTATGGCAACAAGTGAAGAGGAACTGAAGGGCCACTTGATGAAGGTGAAAGAGGAGAGTGAAAAAACTGGCTTAAAGCTCAACATTCAAAAAATGAAGATCATGATATCCAGTCCCATCACTTCATGGCAAATAGATGGGGAAACAATGGAAACAGTGACAAAACTCCTTTCCCAATTTGGAAG
>NW_011494160.1:4708-5267 GCF_000754665.1 Bison bison bison | reverse complement strand
TGTACGGGCCTAACAGAAGCAGAAGGTATTAAGAAGAGGTGACAAGAATACAAAGAAGAACTATACAAAGAAGATCTTAATGACCCAGATAACTATGATGGTGTGATCACTCACCTAGAGCCAGACATCCTGGGGTGGGAAGTCAAGTAGGCCTTAGGAAGCATCATTATGAACAAAGCTAAAAGAGTTGATGGAATTCCAGCTGAGCTATTTCAAATCCTAAAAGATAATGCTGTGAAAGTGCTGCAGCAATATGCCAGCAAATTTGGAAAACTCAGCAGAGCCCAGAGGATGGGAAAAGGTCAGTTTTCATTCCAATCCCAGAGAGACAATGCCAAAGATTGTTCAAACTAATATACAGTTGTGTTCCACTCACACTCTAGCAAAGTAATGCTCAAAATTCTCCAAACTAGGCTTCAGCAATACATGAACCGAGAATTTCCAGATGTACAAACTGGATTTATAAAAGGCCAAGGAACCAGAGCTCGAATTGCCAACATCTGTTGGATCATAGAAAAAGCAAGAGAGTTCCAGAAAAATATATAATTCCTCTTTATTG
>NW_011494160.1:3360-4608 GCF_000754665.1 Bison bison bison | reverse complement strand
GCTGAAGTTAAAACTCCAATACTTTGCCCACCTGATGTGAAGAACTGACTCATTGGAAAAGACCCTGATGTTGGGAAAGATTGGAGGCAGGAGAGAAGGGGATGGAAGAGGACGAGATGGTTGAATGGCATCACTGACTCAATGGGCATGAGTTTGAACAAGCTCTGGGAGTTGGTGATGGAGAGGTAAGCCTGCTGTGCTGCAGTCCATGGGGTGGCAAAGAGTCGGACAAAACTGAGCTGAAGTGAACTGAACTGATGGCTTCCAGTCTGTTCACTTCATGGCAAATAGGTGGGGAAATAATGGAAACAATGACAGATTTTATTTTTGGGGGGTCCAGAATCACTGCATATGGTTCCTGCAACCACAAAATTGAAACAAACAAACAAACAAACAAACACCCTTGCTCCTTAGAAGAAAAGCAATAACAAACCTAGACAGTGTATTAAAAAGCAGAGACATTACTCTGTTAACAAAGGTCTGAATAGTCAAAGCTATGGTTTTTCCAGTAGTCATGAATGGATGTGAGAGTTGGACCATAAAGAAGGCTGAGAACCAAAGAATTGATGCTTTTGAACTGCGGTGTTGGAGAAGTTTCTTTAGAGTCCCTTGGACTGATGCCAAGCTGAAGCTCCAATACTTTGCCCACCTAAAAGGGCCAACTTATTGGAAAATACAATCCTCAGTTCAGTTCAGTTGCTCATCCTCTATCATCCCTTTCTCCTCCTGACTTCAATATTCCCAGCATCAGGGCCTTTTCCAGTAAGTCATTTCTTGCATCAGATGGCCAAAGAATTGGAGTTTCAGCTTCAGCGTCAGTCCTTCCATGAATATTCAGGACTGATTTCCTTTAGGAAAAGAGATGGATCTGGATGACATGATCTTCGTTTTTTGACTGTTGAATTTTAAGCCAGCTTTTTCACTTTCCTCTTTTATTTTCATCAAGAAGCTTTTTAGTTCCTCTTCACTTCCTGCCATAAGGGTGATGTCATCTGCAAATCTGATGTTATTGATATTTCTCCCAGCAACCTTGATTCCAGGTTGCGTTTCATCCAGCCTGGCATTTCACATGATATACTGTGCATATAAATTAAATAATCAAGGTGACAGTATACAGCCTTGACGTACTCCTTTCCTAATTTGGAAGTAGTCAATTGTTCCATGTCTGGTTCTAACTGTTGCTTCTTGAACAGCATGCAGATTTCTCAGGAGGCAGGTAAGGTGGTCTGGTTTTCACATCTCTTGAAG
>NW_011494160.1:2617-2926 GCF_000754665.1 Bison bison bison | reverse complement strand
ATTCTTGCCACCTCTTCTTAATACCTTCTGCTTCTGTTAGGTCCATACCATTTCTGTCCTTTATCAAGCCCATCTTTGCATGAACTGTTCCTTGGTATCTCCAATTTTCTTGAAGAGATCTCTAGTCTTTCCCATTCTTTTGTTTTCCTCTATTTCTTTGCATTGATCAGTGAGGAAGTCTATCATATATCTTCTTTCTCTTCTTTGGAACTCTGCATTCAAATGTGTGTATATTTCTTTTTCTCCTATGCTTTTTTGTTTTCTTCTTTTCTCAGCTATTTGTAAGCCCTTCTCAGACAACCATTTTGC
>NW_011494160.1:832-1366 GCF_000754665.1 Bison bison bison | reverse complement strand
TCTCATACCTAAATGGTCTAGTGGTTTCCCCTACTTTCTTCAATTTAAATCAATCTTAAAGGAAATGAATCCTGAACATTCATTGGAAGGACTCATGCTGAAGCTGATACATCAGTATTTTGGCCACCTGATATGAAAGCCAACTCATTAGAAAAGACTCTGATGCTGGGATAGATTGAAAGCAGAAGTGCAAGTGGATGACAGAGGATGAGATTGTTGCATGGCATCACTTACTCAATGGATATGAGTTTCAGCAAGCTCTGGGAGATGGTGTATAGGAAAGCCTGGCATCCTGCTGTCCATGGGGTCACACATAGGTGGACATGACTGAATGACTGAACAACAGGGAATGCCTTGGACTTTTTTTTTTTTTTTCTTCTTCAGAAGCAAAATTGTGTTGGTGAGAGAAATAACAGTTGTCATCTTTCCCAGGCACCAGGATTCCAGTATACTGAAACTCCTATTTGATTTGAGTAGGTAGACTAATTCACTGCCTAGGAGAGAATAATAATATCTATCATATATTGTGGAGAA
>NW_011494160.1:0-728 GCF_000754665.1 Bison bison bison | reverse complement strand
GAGCTGTAGGCTGCAGTCCATGGGGCCGCTAAGAGTCAGACACGACTGAGTCAACTTCACTTTCACTTTTCACTTCATGCATTGGAGAAGGAAATGGCAACCACTCCAGTGTTCTTGCCTGGAGAATCCCAGGGACGGGGGAGCCTGGTGGGCTGCCGTCTATGGGGTCGCACAGAGTTGGACATGACTGAAGCAACTTAGCAGTTAGCATCATATATTGAGTACTTAAAATGTGCAAGGAATTTTGCTAGGTCCTTTATCAACATTATCTTATTTAATCATTACAGTTGCTGTGAAAGTTGTTATTAGTACTATTTTGTAAATGCAGGAATCAAACCTCAGAGAAGTTAAGTAACACGTCCACATTTGCATAGCTGCTAAGTAGCTGACACAGCATTTGAACTTGGATCTCTCTGACCTAATTCTCAGACTATTTCAACTACAGTCAGTTAGCTGATTTTATGAAGACTAACCCTCTCCCTTTGTGATGTGGTCTGGAAGGTGTCAGAAAGTATCCCCCTAGATTTCCCCCATAAGAATTCACAATTAGAGATTCATAATTTCTTTAGTGGAAATTATACTGATATAGGAGTTAGGGATGGTGTTTTTTAACTTATTTTTTAATTGGTGGAAAATTGCTTTATAATGTCACATTGGTTCCTGTCTTAGAACAATGGGAATCAGCCATAATGATACATATATTCCCACCTCTCTTGAGTCTCCCTCTG
>NW_011494159.1:9669-11634 GCF_000754665.1 Bison bison bison | reverse complement strand
TATTTTATTTCTTTTTTGATTTCTTCTGTGATTTGTTGGTTATTCAGCAGCGAGTTGTTCAGCTTCCATATGTTGGAATTTTTAATAGTTTTTCTCCTGTAATTGAGGTCTAATCTTACTGCATTGTGGTCAGAAAAGATGCTTCGAATGATTTCAATATTTTTGAATTTACCAAGGCTAAGTTTATGGCCCAGGATGTGATCTATCCTGGAGAAGGTTCCGTGTGCTTGATAAACAGGTGAAATTGATTGTTTGGGGGTGAAATGCCCTATAGATATCAATTAGGTATAACTAGTCTATTGTATCATTTAAAGTTTGTGTTTCCTTGTTACTTTTCTGTTTAGTTGATCTATCCATAGGTTTGAGTGGGGTATGAAAGTCTCCCACTATTATTGTGTTATTGTAAATTTCCCCTTGCGTACTTGTTAGCATTTGTCTTACATATTGTTATTCTCCCATGTTTGGTGCATATATATTTACGATTGTTATATATTCTACTTGGATTGATCCATTGATTATTATGTAGTGTCCATCTTTGTCTCTTTTCACAGCCTTTGCTTTAAAGTCTATTTTATCTCATATGAGTATTGCTACTCCTACTTCCTTTTGGTCTCTATTTGCATGGAATATCTTTTCCAGCCCTTCACTTTCAGCCTGTATGTGTCCCTTGTTTCAAGGTGGGGCTCTTGTAGACAATATATATAGGGGTCTTGTTTTTGTATCCATTCAGCCAGTCTTCGTCTTTTGGTTGGGACATTCAACCTATTTACATTTAAGGTAATTATTGGTAAGTATTGATACCATTGCCATTTAATTTATTGTTTTGGGTTCAAGTTTATACACCCTTTTTGTGTTTTCTGCCTAGAGAAGATCCTTTAGCATTTGTTGGAAAGCTGGTTTGGTGGTGTGAATTCTCTCAGCTTTTGCTTGTCTGTAAAGTTTTTGATTTCTCCTTCATATTTGAATGAGATCCTTGCTGGATACAGTAATCTGGGCTGGATGTAGGTTATTTTCTTTAAACACTTTAAGTATGTCCTGCCATTCCCTCTTCCCCTGAAGACTTTCTATTGAAACATCAGCTGTTATCGTTATGGGAATCCCCTTGTGTGTTATTTGTTGTTTTTCCCCTGCTGCTTTTAATATTTGTTCTTTGTTTTTGATCTTTGTTAATTTGATTACTATGTGTCTTGGGGTGTTTTACTTTGGGTTTATCTTATTTTGTACTCTCTGTGTTTCTTGGACTTGGGTGATAATTTCCTTCTCCATTTTAGGGAAATTTTCAACTATTATCTCCTCAAGTATCTTCACATGGTCTTTCTTTTTGTCTTCTTCTTCTGGGACTCCTATGATTCGAATGTTGGGGCATTTAACATTGTCCCAGAGGTCTCTGAGATTGTCTCAATTTCTTTTAATTCGTTTTTCTTTTTTCCTCTCTGATTCATTTATTTCTACCACTTTATCTTCTACCTCACTAATCCTATCTTCTCCCTCCATTATTCTACTATTTGTTACCTCGAGTGATTTTGATCTCATTTATTGCATTATTCATTATATACTGACTCTTTTTTATTCCTTCTAGGCCCTTGTTAAACCTTTCTTGCATCTTCTTAATCCTAATCTCCAGGCTATTTATCTGTGATTCCAATTTGATTTCAAGATTTTGGATCATTTTCACTATCATTATTCAGAATTCTTTATCAGGTAGATTCCTATCTCTTCCTCTTTTGTTTGGTTTGGTGGGCATTTATCCTGTTCCTTTACCTGCTGTGTATTCCTCTGTCTCTTCATCTTGTTTATATTTCTGTGTTTGGGGTGGCCTTTGTGTATTCTGGCAATTTGTTGAATTCTCTTTATTGTGGATTTCCCTCAATGTGGGTGGGGTTGTACAGGTGGCTTGTCAAGGTTTCCTGGTTAGGGAAGCTTGTGTCAGTGTTCTGGTGGGTGGAGCTGGATTTCTTCCCTCTG
>NW_011494159.1:6516-7061 GCF_000754665.1 Bison bison bison | reverse complement strand
GATGAACATTGGGGTACACATGTCTCTTTCCCTTCTGGTTTCCTCAGTGTGTATGCCCAGCAGTGGGATTGCTGGATCATAAGGCAGTTTTGCTGTACTAGTTTGCATTCCCACCAACAGTGTAAGAGGGTTCCCTTTTCTCCACACCCTCTCCAGCATTTATTGCTTGAAGACTTTTGGATTGCAGCCATTCTGACTGGCATGAAATGGTACCTCATAGTGGTTTTGATTTGCATTTCTCTGATAATGAGTGATGTTGAGCATCTTTTCATGTATGTCTTTTCATGGAAGCCATCTGTATGTCTTCTTTTGAGAAATGTATTTAGTTCTTTGGCCTGTTTTTTGATTGGGTCATTTATTTTTCTGGAATTTAGCTGTAGGAGTTGCTTGTATATTTTTGAGATTAATTGTTTGTCAGTTGCTTCATTTGCTATTATTTTCTCCTTTTCTGAATGCTGTCTTTTCACCTTGCTTATAGTTTCCTTTGTTGTGCAGAAGCTTTTAAGTTTAATTAGGTCCCATTTGTTTATTTTTGCTTTTATTTC
>NW_011494159.1:6014-6359 GCF_000754665.1 Bison bison bison | reverse complement strand
CTGGGAGGTGGGTCATAGAGGATCCTGCTGTGATGTATGTCAGAGAGTGTTTTGCCTATGTTCTCCTCTAGGAGTTTTATAGTTTCTGGTCTTGCATTTAGATCTTTAATCCATTTTGAGTTTATTTTTGTGTATGGTGTTAGACAGTGTTCTAGTTTCATTCTGTTACAAGTTGTTGACCAGATTTCCTGGCACCACTAGTTAAAGAGACTGTCTTTAATCCATTGTATATTCTTGCCTCCTTTGTCAAAGATAAAGTGTCCATATATGCGTGGATTTATCTCTGGGCTTTCTATTTTGTTCCATTGATCTATATTTTTGTCTTTATTCCCGTACCATACTGTC
>NW_011494159.1:5363-5845 GCF_000754665.1 Bison bison bison | reverse complement strand
GGGTAGTATACTCATTTTCACTATATTGATTCTTCCAATCCACGAACAAGGTATATTTCTCCATCTATTAGTATCCTCTTTGATTTCTTTCACCTGTGTTTTATAGTTTTCTATGTGTAGGTCTTTAGTTTCTTTAGGTAGATATATTCCTAAGTATTTTATTCTTTCTGTTGCAATGGTGAATGGGATTCTTTCCTTAATTTCTCTTCCATTTTTTTCATTATTAGTGTATAGGAATGCAAGGGATTTCTGTGTGTTGATTTTATATCCTGCAACTTTACTATATTCATTGATTAGTTCTAGTAATTTTCTGGTGGAGTCTTTAGGGTTTTCTATGTAGAAGATCATGTCATCTGCAAACAGTGAGAGTTTTACTTCTTCTTTTCCAGTTTGGATTCCTTTTATTTCTTTTTCTGCTCTGATTGCTGTGGCCAAAACTTCCAAAACTATGTTGAATAGTAATGGTGAAAGTGGGCACACTT
>NW_011494159.1:4507-5190 GCF_000754665.1 Bison bison bison | reverse complement strand
ATTGATTGATTTGCGGATATTGAAGAATCCTTGCATCCCTGGGATAAAGCGACTTGGTCAAGGTGTATGATCTTTTTAACGTGTTGTTGGATTCTGATTGCTAGAATTTTGTTAAGGATTTTTGCATCTATGTTCATCAGTGATATTGGCCTGTAGTTTTCTTTTTTTGTGGGATCTTTGTCAGGTTTTGGTATTAGGGTGATGGTGGCCTCATAGAATGAGTTTGGAAGTTTACCTTCCTCTGCAATTTTCTGGAAGAGTTTGAGCAGGATAAGTGTTAGCTCTTCTCTAAATTCTTGGTAGAATTCAGCTGTGAAGCCATCTGGACCTGGGCTTTTGTTTGCTGGAAGATTTTTGATTACAGCTTCAATTTCCGTGCTTGTGATGGGTCTGTTAAGACTTTTGTTTCTTCCTGGTCCAGTTTTGGAAAGTTGTACTTTCTAAGAATTTGTCCATTTCTTCCATGTTGTCCATTTTATTGGCATATAATTGTTGATAGTAGTCTCTCATGGTCCTTTGTATTTCTGTGTTGTCTGTTGTGATCTCTCCATTTTCATTTCTAATTTTATTTATTTGATTATTCTCCCTTTGTTTCTTGATGAGTCTGGCTAATGGTTTGTCAATTTTATTTATCCTTTCAAAGAACCAGCTTTTGGCTTTGTTGATTTTGCTATGGTCTCTTT
>NW_011494159.1:1907-2306 GCF_000754665.1 Bison bison bison | reverse complement strand
GGTATGTCTTGCCCTGGAACTTGTTGGCCCTTGTGTGGTGCTTGGTTTCAGTGTCGGTATGGAGGCGTTTGATGAGCTCCTGTCAATTAATGTTCCTTGGAGTCAGGAGTTCCCTGGAGTCAGGGTTTGGATTTAAGCCTCCTGCTTCCAGTTATTGGTCTTATTTTTACAGTAGTTTCAAAACTTCTCCTTCTATATAGCACCATTGATAAAACATCTACATTAAAGATGAAAAGTTTCTCTACAGTGAGGTTCACCCAAAGAGGTTCACAGCGTTACATGGAGAAGAGAAGAGGGAGGAGGGAGTTAGAGGTGACCCGAATGAGATGAAGTGGAATCAATAGTGGAAAGAGTGGGCTAGCCAATAATCACTTCCTTATGTGCACTCCACAACTGGAC
>NW_011494159.1:0-1400 GCF_000754665.1 Bison bison bison | reverse complement strand
CAGAAGTTGTTTTGTCGAATTTTCTCAGCGTTCAAATATTCTTTTGATGAATTTGTGGGGGGAGAAAGTGGTCTCCCTGTCCTATTCCTCTGCCATCCTAGGACCTCCCCCTCATTGAATTTTTATAATGTTAAATTAACCTTTCTTCTTGGCTAAATAACCTGGTCATAGTGTTTTATCTCTTTTTATGTTGCTGGATTTGATTTATTTAGCAGTATTTCATCAAGATTTCTTGTAACTGTATTCATTAAATACACTAGCTTGTAATTCCCTTTTCTTGTTTATCGTTTGTTTGATTTTGATATCAGGGAAATACTGTCCCTGTAGAAAGAGATGTAAAGTGTTTTCTACCATCCTATTTTTTTTTTTAAGAATTTGTGAAGAAAATGGAATTAATTATCATTCCAATGTTTGGAAGAATTTATCAGTGAAACTGTCTGGGCATTGCTTTTTCATTGTGGGGAGTGTTTTAAAATTACTAATGGGATTTCTTAGAGTTCCCTAGTGGTTCAGACAGTAAAGAATCTTCCAGCACTGCAGGAGACTTGAGTTCAATCCCTGGGTCAGGAAAATCCCTTGGAGTAAGGAATGGCAACTCACTCCAGTATCATTTCCTGCAGAATTACATGGACAGAAGAGCATACCAGGCTACAGTCCATGGGGTAACAAAGAGTTGGACATGAGTGAGCAACTAACACTGCACTATTACTACTACTAATAAAACTTTTTATTTTAATATAGATCTATTCAGATTTTCTTTATTTTTTTGTCATTTTCCATGGTTTGTGGCTCCTGAGAATTTATTTCCTCTAAATTTCATAATTTGTTTACATAGTGCTGATCATAGTAGTCCCTTATAATCTTTTAATTTCTCTAAGGTTGTTATTCATGTCTCATGTTTCATCCTCAAATATTTATTTCCATTCTAATTTCTTTATTATTTCATTCCCTTTCCTTAGTTTGGCTTAGTCTTTTTTTCTATTTCCTTAAAATTTAATGTCAGTTTGTTAATTAAAAAAAAATTCTAAATTTTAACATAAAATTTCATAGCTGTAAATTTACTTCTAAGTACTATTTAGAATGCTAAAGTTTTGGTTTATTACATCTCCATTTTGGTTCATATAAAATAATTTCTACTTTACTTTGTTATATATTTGATACATTGTTTATACAGAAGAATATTGTTCACTTTACCCATATTTGTCAATTTCTAAAATGTATTTGTTAATTTCTAATGTAATTTTACTGTTGTGAGGGAGTATATATGTTGAATGTTTTCAATCCTTTATAAATGTATGGAGACTTGATTTTCATCTGTCACCCTAAAACATTTCATGTGCACTTAAGAATGACATTCAGCTGTTGAATGAAATGCTCCATCAAATTCTCCAGGCAAAAAT
>NW_011494158.1:11052-11703 GCF_000754665.1 Bison bison bison | reverse complement strand
CAAAAAAAAAAAAAAAAAAGAAAACTAGTTTTATTTAACTTTAATGATCAATAAATACGAAATGGCCCACAGTCAAAACATATTGAGGAAAACAAGTCAATTTTCATTAGTTTCTAAATTTATTCAGCAAACATTTACTGCATATTTAACTGCATTGATAGCACTATGCTAGATGCTCTAGAAGAGGAAAACACATATGTCAGGGAGCCTATACTGAAAGGAGAGAGAGAAGAAAATCCATAAGTGTCTATAATGCAAGAAAAAAAAATTCATGAAGAGGAGTTGAGTAACAGAAGAGATGAGTTCTGGCCAGAGGTTTGGAGGACAAGCTTCAAGAAGGACAGAGAACAGAGAGCTGGGCCTTGAAGAATGAATACGTTGAACATGCAGAATTGGAGGTGGGTTGGCAGACAGTGGTCATTCCAGACACAGGCAACCAAATGGACCAAGAGGGTTGGTCGCTAGCTTGGGATCTCCTCCAGAGCAGGTTTATATGGTTTTCCATGTTCACTTTGCATCTCAGGGCTCTGACATTGTACATGACAGGAATCAGGCACACAATACATGCTGACTAAAAGTTAAAAACAAAGGAAACTAAATTCAGGGTATGACAGGGTGACTGCCCAATAATATAATTTGGCAAGACTGTAG
>NW_011494158.1:10544-10952 GCF_000754665.1 Bison bison bison | reverse complement strand
GGGCACTGACAGGAACAGAGTGTAGTGTGGTCAACGCTCATGTCAGGAGCTGCAAGAGTTACACTGGAATATAGACTGAAAAAAGGCCAGGAATAGAATTTTACCAACTTAGCCTCTGTGCTTACCAGTTTTGTCAAAGATTCTAGGTATTTCAAAACACATGACATCACTTTGCCGACAAAGGTCCATATAGTCAAATCTATAAACATAAAGCAACTCTAAATTTTATGTAAAGAAAAATAGGTACAATTTTGAATTTTTTTAACATTTTATATCTATAAGAAAAAGTTCCTATAATCTCTCACTCTTTCCCCATTCTTCCTGTAACCCAGGTTGAACTAAATTAAACCACACATTTAAGTTAGTGTGATAACAATCCCTTGATCCGAGAAACTCTCCAGGAATGCT
>NW_011494158.1:9238-9541 GCF_000754665.1 Bison bison bison | reverse complement strand
TGTGGCATGAGGGATCTTCACTGTGATGCACGAGCTCAGTAGTTGTGGTGTGTGGGCTTAGTCGCCCGAGCAGGTGGGACTTTAGTTCCCTGACTAGGGATTGAACCCAAGTCCTCTACATTGGAAGGCAGATTCTTTACCACTGGGCCACCAGGAAAATCCCTCCAGTTTTTCAATAGTGTCTGCACAAATTTACATTCTACCCACAACGTAGGAGGGCTCCCTTTTCTCTACACCCTCTCTAGCATTTATTTGTAGATTTTTTTGATGATCATCATTCTGACTGGTACGAGATCTCACTGT
>NW_011494158.1:7152-7735 GCF_000754665.1 Bison bison bison | reverse complement strand
GGAGAAGACTCTTGAGAGTCCCTTGGACAGCAAGGAGATCCAATCAGTCAGTCCTAAAGGAAATCAACCCTGAATATTCATTGGAAGGACTGATGCTGAAGCTGAAACTCCAATGCTTGGCCACCTGATGCAGAAAGCTGACTCATTAGAAAAGACCCTGATGCTGGAAAAGATTGAGGGCAACAGGAGAAGGGGACGACAAAGGATGAGATGGTTGAATGACATCACCAACTCAATGTACATGAGTTTGAGCAAACTGTGGGAGACAGTGAAGCACAGGGAAGCCTGGCATGCTACAGTCCATGGGCTGGCAGTCAGACGCAACTGAGTGACTGCACAACAACAAAAGCATTTGGCAATATATGACTCTAGGGACAACATTGTTGATTATGCCCTTCATCGGTATCTATCACTTACCCAGTCACTCCCCTAGGCTGGCTCCCTGCCCTCTAGAGCATTAGGCTTTACAGCTCATTAACTTAACTTATGTCCTCAAAGCTTTTGGAACAGATAATCACTTGCATTCTGGAAAGGAAACTCGGAGATATTGCAGGTTCAGTTTCAGAAAACCACAATGAAGTAA
>NW_011494158.1:4693-6809 GCF_000754665.1 Bison bison bison | reverse complement strand
CGGTATCCGTGAAGTACAGTAAAACAAGATATGCCTATATTTCTTTTTACTTTTTTTTTTAACTGAAGTATAGCTGATTTATAATGTTTCAAGTATACAGCAAAGTGATTCAGTTGTACATATATAAATATATATAGAGACAGATTATATATTTTTTCAGATTTTTATCTATTACACGTTACTACAAGATATTGAAAATAGTTACTTGTGCTATAGAGTAGGTCCTGTTGTTTATATGTAGTAGTGTGTATCTATTAATCCCAAATTCCTAATTTATCCATTCCCCACATTCCTGTATTTCTAAATCAATCAAGAAAAACAGGTGCCTTGAAAGTCAAAGTTTTGAGAAAGAACAATACTTATGGTGCTTTTGCTGATTGAAAGTCGACTGGTAATCCAAAGCTCTAGAAAATAATACAAGGTTTACACCCGGTGTGGGTGTAGAACAGAGAATGATTCTCCAGCCCTGAGGAGTCATCAACTGCAACCGGGTCAGACCAAGATGTAAACAAGTGGCCAGATTTACATCTCCTATTGGGATCTCCTTATGACATCACTGATGACCTTGACCAGAGAGCCTTAAACTGAAGGTCTCCCAAAACAGAAACAGAAAGGTCAGCTCCACAGTGAAGGGCAAGGTCACCATGGAAAACAAGGTCATCATCACAGGCTCCAAAGAGAACCCTTGTATTTCCCTTCTCTTCCCTCAGATCCCACGTTCAGTCCATCACTTAGCTCCTCTTCAGTGTCTATCCTAAACCCAGCCACCTCACTATTTCCACTGCAGGGACATTAGTCTAAGCCACCAACAGTTGAGAAAGGACACACTGTAAGAGACTGCATTTGGAGACCTGAAAGACCATCAGTGTGGTTTTAGCTGTGAAGGAAGGCGGGGGAGCAGAGAGGGACAAAACTAGAAAGGTGGGGAAGGGCCGGGCTGTAAATTGTTTTGTAAAACTAGGTTAAGGACTTATTGAACATATTGACAAACAGGGAAAAATCTGAGGTTACATCACCGACTCAATGGACATGAGTCTGAGTAAACTCTGGGAGTTGGTGATGGACAGGGAGGCCTGGAGTACTGCAGTCCATGGGATCACAAAGAGTCAGACATGACTGAGCGACTGAACTGAACTGAACTGACTGGTAAGTAAAATATTTAACAAATGGACATTTTTTGATAATGGCAACAAAGATGATTGATTAAGGAGCTACTTGTGAACTAGACATTTACAACTATGGATCAAGTACAGATAGATAAAGACTCAGAACTAAGCAACTGACACGTCTGCCAAATGCTGTCATTTTTTACTGTTTCCTTAACCAATCATACATTCCAAAGTGAAAGTATTAGTTGCTCAGTTGTGTCCAACTTCTTGTGACCCCATGGACTGTAGCCCACCAGGCTCTTCTGCCCATGGGATTTTCCAGGCAAGAACACTGGAGTGGGTTGCCATTCCCTTCTCTAGGGGATCTTCTTGACCCAGGGAGCAAACCCAAGTCTCTTGTACTGCAGGCAGATTCTTTACCATCTGAGCTACCAGAGATGCTACATTCCAAGGTGCCAGCATGTGTAAGAATTAGGTAGTAACAGGAAGCTGCTTCCATGAATGCTGTAATGCCAAAACCCAAAAATACATCTCCAGGGTACATTTAGAAGCAAAGAATTTATTTGCACCAGAGATCAAGCCATCTTTGTGCTGCTGCCGCTAAAGCTTCACTAAAGGTTTCAAAGGGGAAATTTTACAGCATCATTCATTCCTTGTGAAAGAAGTATGCCTTTGGGGGGCAGTCTGCAAAATACAGTCTGAGACATGAGAATAACAAAGTGACAGATAAAGAGTAGAAATAAAAGGTTACTTTTCAAATTAGCATTCAAGAACAAAAACAAAGGACTAAGGATGCTTGATGCTAAACAAATTTGTTGGCATTTCAAAGTCACTGTCCTAAAATCTTGGAATGTCACCAGGTCCCTCACAAAACTCTGTAGGAGAGGCCTGCTTCCGACTGAGATGCTTTAGTTCAGGTGACCAGACACTGCTTGGAACCTAGAGCATCCCTTTGGTTGCAGATGCCTCACTTTTGTCGTTTGCCTCTCCAGAGCTCACTCCTAAGT
>NW_011494158.1:4110-4593 GCF_000754665.1 Bison bison bison | reverse complement strand
AGATGGTTAGATGGCATCACCAACTCAATGGACATGAATTTGGGTAAACTCCGGGAGTTGGTGATGGACAGGGAGGACTGGTGTGCTGCGGTTCATGGGGTTGCAAAGAGTTGGACACGACTAAGCGACTGAACTGAACTAAACTGAGTATATACTGACTAACCTGTTTGGTATAAACCATTGAAATAAAAGTTAACTCTGATGCTTCTTAAGCACTATGCAGGCTTTCTTTATCTATTTACTTCATCTCTAATCAGCAACACTGGATACTGCAGGATCACGTGACAGCAGTTAGCAACTGTAATATGAGTAAGATCAGCTTGTTTCCACCGGCTGGGAATTAGCTTGAAAACAACTTGAATTCCTGAGGGCTTATTTGCAGCCAAAGATTTCTCTTCAAGGAATGATTTTCCTTGTCATTTTATAAATCCACATCCTAAGATTTATTGAAATTCAGCAACAGAGGGAAAAGAAAAAGAGAGA
>NW_011494158.1:0-909 GCF_000754665.1 Bison bison bison | reverse complement strand
CTCATAACAATATTAATGCCATATAACATACTTTAGTTTCTAGAATTAATCTTATCAAGAGATATCTTTGGGACAAAGAGAACACTTGAAAACATTTTTAAGCATCATCAAGCATTTTGCATTTACCACATTTAAAATTCAGATTCCAGGTTTCATGGACCTCAGCCCCTCACCTTGGGTCCACATTCGATGTGGCTTTGTCAATAATCAATATCTGATTTTTCTTGAGAATAACCCTGGCAAGACACACGAGTTGTCTCTGTCCAACACTCAAATTTGCTCCTGTTTCTGCTAAGGCAGTATCCATTTTACCAGGAAGACCTTCGATGGTTTCTTTAAGTTGTACCTGTGGATACAGAAAGAAGAACATTTTCCTACACAAATTTCTGCTGAAGCAGAGAAGCCTCATACATTAGAGTTTTGATATCCTCAGGATTTCTTATATCTCTTACATCTCTTACATGTACAGCCACCTGATGGGGAGAGCTCCTTCCAAGGAGTGTTCACTGAGAAAGATGGTGGAGTCAACTCAGGACAGAAAGATCTCAGTGTCCCCTATCCCTGCCATAGGACATCCACCAGAAACTCCACCAGGGATTAGTTAAGGAAGTCTCTCAAGAAATGAAGCTATTTCTCCCAATCTGATCTAAACAGAAAAGTTAAAAGGATCTTTACAGTTTTCCCAAAGTATATTTTGCCTAGGTGTTAGTACACTAAGGGAAAAATTTTTTTAACAAAATTATTGTAGGAAGTATGAGTCTCTAAAGATATAATATTATCAGTACTTTACCATTTTGGAAGAGCTAAAGGTTTAAAAAAATACAAATTCAAACAATGGAAAACTGTACCTCATATATTATTAAACCTGGCTTTGGTTCCTTCCCAAATTTAATCCCATCTTTGTTTTAC
>NW_011494157.1:14172-14746 GCF_000754665.1 Bison bison bison | reverse complement strand
AGTAGGGTAGAGTCGCTCTGGGGTCTGCGTTAACAGAAAAAAGAGGGAGGAAGAGAAAGTGCTGCTCCAGGCACGCCTCTTGGCCATCCTTTTTTCTGTCACTAAAGCTTCTATATTTTCCTGGAGATGTGTGCTTTCCCAAGGACTATAGGTTTATGTTTGCTGTGTCCTCCTCCTTCCACCCCCCCTCCCACTCACGCTTTCTTACAATGGCTTAAATATCTGTAACAGACGCGACAAGAGCTCTCTTTCAGATCTGACCAAGAGACACTGCTGTGAGCCTCTAGGGTGGCCAAGGGAGGAACAGTGAAGAGGCCTGGTTCCCCCTTGAGCTCGGGCCTAAGGGTTTCCTCCTGCGTGAGTTATACTGGTCTAGAATGACTGAGCTCAAACTCTTCCATAAGAAATCAGCTCCCTGAGGCTACACTTTGCTTCGTGCGCATGCGTGTTTAGTCGGGTCAGACTCTGTGACCCCATGGACTGTAGCCCACCAGGTTCTTCTGTCCGTGGAGTTTTCCAGGCAAGAATACAGGAGTGGGTTGCTATTTCCTTCTCCAGAGGAACTTCCTGACCA
>NW_011494157.1:12863-13312 GCF_000754665.1 Bison bison bison | reverse complement strand
CCCAGTGAAAATCCACCTCCTTCAAATGTCATTTTGATGGTTTTTAGGACTTATGTTTCCATGTGCTTATGAATTTAACTGACAAAAAAAAAAAAAAAAATGGATTCGAAACTGCTTCTGAAAATCTGAATCCTTGGTGGCTGTTCCTATCATTCTCACTAGTATCTCGTTTAGTCCCCTAAAGTGGCCATGTGACCTTGATGGCAAACGCCATCTTTCTAAGAAACCAGCTTTTGCTGCATTAGCTCCTCGGACGGCTGCTCGCGCTCTGTCTTTTCCGATTTCAAAGCCTTTAGACCGCCCACCGAGACCCTTTTTCCGGTCTGAGAAGCCTGGAAGGCTCTCAGGTCATTTGTGGAGCAGATGTGATTGACACCATCGATGCCTAATGAATGCTCGTCTCCTTCCCAGCTCAGATTACTAGTTCCGCTCTCGTTCCCAGCTTCTTT
>NW_011494157.1:9120-9761 GCF_000754665.1 Bison bison bison | reverse complement strand
GGTTGGCAGCCAGAATTTCTGGCAGCCAGTGACAGAGGCTATGCCATGGGGTCTGGGCTTTCAGAGCATGATGCCAGATGTCAAAAGGTCTGGCAAGAGCTGGATAAAGCACTATTCTAGCAAAGACTAAGTGGCCATACAGGGCACCAAGGTAAGACTGAAGAGCTGGGGGCACCTGAATGAGACTTAAAGGATGGGCCCTAGGAAACAGCCCAGTTATTAGAGCTAGGAATCAACTCCATTCATTCATCCTCCCATCTGTTCTTTCAACAACATATCTTGAGCTCTCACTATGTTTTAAGTGTTACGCTAGGCTCTGGAGTAAGGCACAGTCTACTGGGGTGTGAGTCAGAACTATAAAACAGATAACTACAAAACAATGATTAGTTCTATATTAGAGGCATGAACAGACTCTGTGGAGGAGGAAGGAGACTAACTTTCCTTGGGAGAGTTCACAAAGAATATTAACTCTGAGCTGGGTCTTCAAAGAAGAGGGGAAATTTCCCAAACTCTGGAGTGGTAGGGAGGATTTCAGGCAGAAGGAATATCATGAGCCAAGGTATAAAATTTTGAAAGAGGAGGCTACATTTGGAGAACAATAAGCAATTCATACTGGATCATGGGGTATACAGTAGAGATGA
>NW_011494157.1:7518-9006 GCF_000754665.1 Bison bison bison | reverse complement strand
CACATAAAGATTGGAATATAGGGTGAGGAGTGGGCTTTACAAGAGGAGATACAAACTAGAAAGCTCATCAGTTTGAGGTATGCTGAGTTGGAGGTGCCTAGTGTTGTGCTGGTAAATGTTTAACTACCAGCTCTGAGTGCTGGAGGAGATCCTTAATTTACTGATTTCGGTGATGTAAATACACTCACCATAGCCAATTTCAAGCTACCAGTGTGGATGGAGGAGCCTGGAAGGCTGCAGTTCATGGGATCACTGAGGGTCGGACATGACTGAGCGACTTCACTTTCACTTTTCACTTTCATGCATTGGAGAAGGAAATGACAACCCACTTCAGTGTTCTTGCCTGGAGAATCCCAGGGACGGGGGAGCCTGGTGGGCTGCCGTCCATGGGGTCGCACAGAGTCAGACACGACTGAAGTGACTTAGCCTTAGCCTAGTGTGACATCAACCCACTCACAAAATTCCTGAAAATGTAACACTCAGTCTCAGGGACCCAGAAAGGACTTTGCCAGGTAACCAGGGGTACAGGATTCTGATGGCATTATTTAAATAATTTTGAGACCATACCACTGGATTTAGTTAAGATTTTCAAAACTCCAGTGGAAAAGCTAATGGGTTCATTAAACTGCTAACCCCAAATCAAGCAGAATAAGAATGAATTATATGGCACTGAATGAAGGATGATTATGGCTTTTGTTTGGAGTATTGCTGCTGGATTTAAGGAACCCCTTTCTCTTTTAAGTTAGCTATACTAACAACTAGTAAACTGTACTTTTGTAAACAGAAATGAAACCTTTCTCCCTGACTGATTTCTCCAGAATTTGAAACTCGAGTATTCTTATTTCCATGACAGTATAATTATTTGCATAAGTTCAATAAGAATCTGTCCTCCTTATAACAGGACATAATTAGAAACATTGCATACATAACCCAAGATGTTGATCGGAATGTCATATTTGAAAATAATGTGCTAGAATCAGATATGACTAGACAGTTTTACAGAACTAAGATTGACTTTATAGAACAATGCTTACAAAGTCCTCTTGAAAAAACTGTCCTGGTACCTGGCTTATAGATTTCCCATATTTACAGGTGAATAAAGATCACTTCTTGCAAGGAAGGCCCAGGATCTTGGGCTATTTGGGGGATTTCAAGAAAGGAGGAATTCACCTACATCTATAAGTATTGCAAGTGAAATTTGGTGCCAAGTTCTTGGCTTGGCTTCAAGAAAGCCTTTGAAAGTCTAATGTGGAATTCTTTATGAAAAGTTCCAGGAAAGCAAACTTTAAAAAGTGTATGTGGTCAATTACCATTTTTTGCTGTATTTATGTAAATAATCAGGCCAAATCTAATGAGATGAGATGTAGTTTGTAAACAAGAATTGGAAAAGTTGGGGGTGACTGTAGAGAGAAATCTTGTGTTCCATAGAAAACTATAGTACACCTCTGTTGGTTATTAGATTGTAGTCCTGTTTGTTGTCTTTGAACA
>NW_011494157.1:5247-6354 GCF_000754665.1 Bison bison bison | reverse complement strand
GGTGATGCCATCCAACCATCTCATCCTCTGTCGTCCCCTTCTCCTTCTGCCCTCAATCTTTCCCATCATGAGGGTCTTTTCCAATGACTCAGCTCTTCACATCATGTGGCCAAAGTATTGGAGTTTCAGCTTCAGCATTAGTCCTTCCAATGAATATTCAGGACTGATTTCTTTTAGGATGGACTGGTTGGATCTCCTTGCAGTCCAAGGGACTCTCAAGAGTCTTCTCCAACACCACAGTTCAAAAGCATCAATTCTTCATTGCTCGGTTTTCTTTATAGTCCAACTCTCACATCCATACATGACCACTGGAAAAACCATAGCCTTGACTAGACAGACCTTTGTTGTGATGCATGGGCTTAGTTGCCCCATGGCACGTGAGATCTTAGTTCCTTGACCAAAGATTGAGCCCATGTCCCCTGCACTGGAAGGCAAATTCTTAAGCACCGGACCACCAAGGAAGTCCCTTGGCAAAGAATTCTGCTAAGTCATCCTCCCATCTTTGATATATGATCAAGTTCTTCATCCCACACTTCAGTTGTGTAAGTCCTTGGCCTGCCATTAGTAAGACTGTTAGGTCAGTTTAGCAAGAATCCCTCATCCTTGACATGTCCTCTTAGTAATTTTCCATCCACTGACCCTTTCACTCTGGTTATTGGCTATAAAATCCCACTTGTCTTTACTGTATTCAGAGTTGAACCCAATCTCTCCTATGTCTTGTAAAATTCTTCTTTATCATTAAGTGAGGGAAAATCTGATAAAACTTCAAGGAGAAATAGATGAATCCACTATTATAATTGGAGACTTCAACACTCCTGTATTAAGAAATGGACAGATCCAATGGGCAGAAAATAAGGAAGGACACAGTTGAATTCAATAGCATTATTAATCAACTGGATGTAACTGACATACATAGATTACTTTGTCCAACAACAGTAAAATACACATTTTTTTCAAGCTCATATGGAAATTCACATAGGCCAAATTCTGGGCCATCACAAATTCAAAAGAATAAAGATCATATGATGTCTGCTTTCAGGCAACAGGGGAATTAAAATAGAAATCAATAACAGAAAGATAACTGGAAAATCCCGAAATACATGGAGA
>NW_011494157.1:2667-5147 GCF_000754665.1 Bison bison bison | reverse complement strand
AACTCCCGGAGTCCACCCAAACTCATATCCATTGAGTCGGTGATGCCATCCAGCCATCTCATCCTCTGTCGTCCCCTTCTCCTCCTGCCCCCAGTCCCTCCCAGCATCAGGGTCTTTTCCAATGAGTCAACTCTTCGCATGAGGTGGCCAAAGTACTGGAGTTTCAGCTTCAGCATCAGTCCTTCCAATGAACACCCAGGACTGATCTCCTTTAGAATGGACTGGTTGGATCTCCTTGCAGTCCAAGGGACTCTCAAGAGTCTTCTCCAACACCTCAGTTCAAAAGCATCGATTCTTCGGCGCTCAGCCTTCTTCACAGTCCAACTCTCACATCCATACATGACCACTGGAAAAACCATAGCCTTGACTAGACGGACCTTTGTTGGCAAAGTAACGTCTCTGCTTTTGAATATGAGGAACTAAAAAGCTTCTCGATGAAAGTGAGAGTGAAAAAGTTGGCTTAAAGCTCAACATTCAGAAAACGAAGATCATGGCATCCGGTCCCATCACTTCATGGGAAATAGATGGGGAAACAGTGGAAACAGTGTCAGACTTTATTTTTCTGGGCTCCAAAATCACTACAGATGGTGACTGCAGCCATGAAATTAAAAGACGCTTACTCCTTGGAAGAAAGTTATGACTAACCTAGATAGCATCTTCAAAAGCAGAGACATTACTTTGCCAACAAAGGTTCATCTAGTCAAGGCTATGGTTTTTCCTGTGCTGAGTCTTCACTGCAGTGTGGGCTTTTCTCGAGTTGCAAGGAGTGGGGGCTACTCTTTGTTTCAGTGCACAGGCTTCTCATTACGGTGGCTTTGCTTGTTGTGGAGCATGGGCTGTGGGGCACTCAGGCTTCAGTAGCTGCAGCACGTGGGCTCAGTAGTTTTGGTTCCCAGACTCTAGATCACAGGCTCAGTAGTTGTGGCACACCAGTTTAGTTGCTCCAAGGCATGTGGGATCCTCCCAGACTAGGGATCAAACCCATGCCTCCTGCATTAGCAGGTGGATTCTTTACCACTGAGCCACCAGGGAAGCCCAGCAATGACTTTTTATAATACCAAAGGCACAATCCATGAAAGAAAGAACTGACAAGCTTACGATTAAAATGAAAAACTTCTACTCTGTGAAATAATGTCAAGAGAATGAGAATACAAGCTACAGACTAAGAGAAAATATTTGCCAAAGACACATCTGATAAAGGACTGTTATTCAAAATATGCAAAGAAAGAAAGAAAACCTCTTAAAACTCAATGGTGAGGAAACAACCCAATTTAAAAATGGGCCAAAGACCTTAACAAACAGCTTATCAAAGAAGATAACCAAATGCCAAATAAGCATACAAAAATATACTCTACATGTATACCATCAGGGAAATGCAAATTAAAACAATGAGATACCACTACACACTTGTTAGAATGCCCCAAAGCTGAACACTAACAGTACCAAATGCTGGTGAGGATATGAAACAACAGGAACTCTCATTCATTGCTGGTGAACATGCAAAATGGAAAACACTTTGGAAGACAGTCTGGTGGTTTCTTACAAAACTAAACATACTCTTACTGTATGACCCAGCAATTGAACTCCTTGGTATCTATCCAAAAGAGTTGAAAAATTAAGTCTACTCAAAAACTTGCAATGAGATGTTCATTACAGCTTTATTCATAATTGGTGCAACTTGGAAGCAACCAAGATGTCCTTCATTAGGTGAATGGATAAATAAGTGTATATTTAAACAATAGAATATTATTCATTGCTAAAAAAGGATGCGTGATCAAGCCATAAAAAGACATGGAAGAACCTTAAATGCCTAGGGCTTCCCCGCTAGCTCAGTAGTAAAAAAAAAATCTGCCTGTAATGCAGATCCCTGGGTTAGGAAGATCCCCTGGAGGAGGAAATGGCAACCCATCCCAGTATTCTTGCTGGGAAAATCCCATGGACTGAAGGGCCTGGTGGGCTACAGTCCACAGGGTCACAGAGTGGGACACAACTGAGTGTATGTATGTACTCACACGCAAGTCAAAGAAGCCAGCTGGAAAGGGCTATATACTTATAATTTAAATATAAAACATCCTGGAAAAGACAAAACTTTGGAGACAGTAAAAAAATTAGTGCTTGCCAGGGACTGGGGTTGGGTGAAAGACGAATAGGCAGAGTACAGAGGATTTTAATGGCACTGAAACTACTCTGTATGATACTATAATGGTGGGTATATGTCATTATGCATTTGCCCCAATACATAGAATATACAACACCAATCCTAAGGTAAACTATATATGAAGATATATTCATCTACTGACCTTGCACAGATTCCAGGAGGGGAGTATGGGAGTTTGCAAAGAAATGGATGTTCACACTAGGAATGGCTGGAATGAGCTGGAGGGGTGGAGGTGGGAAGGAACCATCAAAACCTGAAATAGAGCTCTAGGAGTCATCAACAAACAGATGGTACTTGAAAGCAAGAAAGTCAAGTAAATCAC
>NW_011494157.1:1060-1424 GCF_000754665.1 Bison bison bison | reverse complement strand
AAAAAAGACAGGGTAAGCATGGGACATTGGTACATTGAAGTGTTCAAGTCCCACAGAACCGAGATGGAATTGGTGTTGAAGCACAGTGGTCCAAACAGTGGTGACTCTTCCAGTGATGGTTTCGTTAGACTTCGAGGACTCCCGTTTGGATGCACAAGGAGGACATCATTCAGTTCTTCTCAGGGTTGGAAATCATGCCAAACAGGATCACACTGCCTGTGGACCCTGAGGGCAAGACTACAGGGGAAGCCTTTGTGCATTTTGCTTCACAGGAGTTAGCAGAGAAGGCTCTAGGGAAGAATAAGAAGAGAATCATTTCAGTTCAGTTCAGTCGCTCAGTCATGTCTGACTCTTTGCGACCAAT
>NW_011494157.1:0-496 GCF_000754665.1 Bison bison bison | reverse complement strand
TACTAGCTTTGTTCGTAGTGATGTTTTCTAAGGCCCACCTGACTTCACATTCCAGGATGTCTGGCTCTAGGTGAGTGATCAAACCATCGTGATTATCTTGGTCGTGAGGATCTTTTTTGTACAGTTCTTCTGTGTATTCTTGTCACCTCTTCTTAATATCTTCTGCTTCTCTTTGGTCTGTACCATTTCTGTCCTTTATCGAGCCCATCTTTGCATGAAATGTTCCCACGTCCGAGGTCAGGGGCAGCAGCCAAGAGGAGCTAACCCCATGCCCGAGGTCAGCGGCCGTGGCCGGGAGGAGCTACCCCATGCCTGAGGTCAGGGCAGCAGCCAGGAGGAACGACCCTCTGCCCTAGGCCAGGGGTGGCAGCCGCGAGGAGTTACTCCACACCCAAGGTCAGGGGCGGTGGCCGAGAGGAGCTACCCACCACCCGAGGCCAAGGGCGGCAGCTGGGAGGAGCTACCCCACATCCGAGGCCAGGGGTGGCGGCCGGGA
>NW_011494156.1:10427-11158 GCF_000754665.1 Bison bison bison | reverse complement strand
TGAGTTTGAGTAAGCTCCGGGAGTTGGTTATGGACAGGGAAGCCTGGTGTGCTGCAGGCCATGGGGTCGCAGATATGGCCACGACTGAGCCACTGAACTGAACTGAACTGAACTGAGGCAATGCATGGCATGATCAGAGCTATACTTCCGGAATATCCCTTTAATGTCACATCGGACATCGATATCCTAGGAGCAGTACCTGTGAATGTGATTCTTACACAAATGTCCTGTTGAGAGGCACTTGGGAGAAATCTGTAAGGGCGTGAGGGAGCTGGGGAAGAAGCAAGGCAAAGATGTGGCTTCAAGAGAAGTTTGGCTTCATCCTGATCCCACAGTGAGCTCTGGAGTGTTAATTGCACTGCAGCATTTGTCCTGCCCAGAAGCCAGGGGCTAGGCTGTTAGACCCGTGCGTCAGCCAAGCCCTGGTCACAGACTGAGGTGAGGAAAGCGAAGAGAGAGAGGCATGCGACAAATCTCCCAGACATCTATGGGCAAAGTGGTTCCCAGTAGCTGGATTAATATTGGCTTGGCCAAAAAGTTCATTTGGGTTTTTCTATAAGTGACTGTAGAGAAACCCAAAGAGACTTTTTGGGCCAACCCAATACTTACTCAAGGAAATTGGTGGTAGAAACAGGGATAGAGGGGTAGGATACTCTGGGTGATTGGGGAACAAGAATAAATAGAGACAGCTGAGATTTTGAGTCCAGGTAGCTGGGAGATGAATGGTGATG
>NW_011494156.1:6507-7070 GCF_000754665.1 Bison bison bison | reverse complement strand
GGCTTTTCCCCACAGCCTCCCTGCCCCAGGCCGCCTGATCAAAGTCCAAGTATATCCACTGATGGCCACAGGCCTCAACCCAACTGATGTCTTTCCCCAAAATGCTTCTTGCAAGAGACGCCTCTGACTAAGTGCCAAGTGATGGACTATCCCTGGCTTTCATGTTATGTCCAACCAGCATTATTTAATTCATGCATTTGAAGCAGTTAGGATCCATACAGGAGATGGTAGTGTACAGGGGAGTGGCAGTGGAGAAGGGGGTTCAAGTGTCCATCTAATGTGCTGGAAAAATATCCATGTAAGGTTCTTCTCAGAGGTGAAAGCAGCCACTTACTTATTTTCCAGAATGGCCTTTGCCTGTTACTGTGTGGAATTTTGGTTTTACATGGAATTTGGTTCTTTTCTCCTTTCTATATCTGCCTTGGGAGAGTTATGACATGTGGCACCCACATCATCACATGCCCAAAGACGAAACCCATGATGGCTTTACAAGATTTTTCCTTATGTATCACTTTTTATTTTAATAAAAGCTACTTCATTCTTAATGTTTCATGTTTTAAACC
>NW_011494156.1:5937-6407 GCF_000754665.1 Bison bison bison | reverse complement strand
GAGCCCAGCTGAACATCTATAGTGCACAGGGCCAGCCCCCCGCTAAGGGTGATCTGGCCCCAGATGTCCACAGTGTGGAGGAGCCCAGCCACCAAGAAACCTGCACTAATTAAGAAAGGGTCCCCAGTTCTACAACACAGTTGAGCAAACAGCAGAAAATCCAGTTCAGCTGCCATTAGGGAAAGAGCCCTTCCAGGGTTCTAGAAGGGAGAATGGAATTCCAGAGGAAGCCAGGGGTCTGCCCCACTCTGTCCCCACCGCCCCCAGCTCACTGCCAAGGCCACATGCTCACATAGCCTTTCTCTGTGCTGGCAGACCTGCAGGCTCAGGGAAGAGCCTCTAGCTCTCCTGTCCCTACCTTAGGACGGGGGCCAGCACTGCCAAGGGGCTCCTTAGAACCATGTCCAGAAGGCTTGAGGGAAGTGCAGCAGGAGCCATGCTCTCAGAAGTAATAATTCAACCATGTCCCT
>NW_011494156.1:5456-5837 GCF_000754665.1 Bison bison bison | reverse complement strand
CTTAGTTGCCCAACCAGGGATAGAATGCAGACCCCAGCTGTGAAAATGCTGAGTTTTAACCACTGGAATACCAGGGAATTTCCCTAGGCAATTTTTCCTATGCTTATTTTAAAAATGTGGTATCTATATACATATTTTTGTAACCTTTTTGTGTATCAGCGTCCTCTGAGCACCTTGATATGGGATTAAATATTGTCCTGTGACCTGACCACCAGTAATAGCCGCCTAGCAGGGCTCCCTCAGGAAAGGTGTGAGACAAGGCCATTTGTCCATCATGAGGCCGCTCAAAATAATAACTGAAAGGAGACTGTGCTGTTGGCATCTGTCACAGACTACCTGGAAGAGCTTTAAAGGCAGCAGTATCTAGATTATGTTTTACCT
>NW_011494156.1:4815-5356 GCF_000754665.1 Bison bison bison | reverse complement strand
TTTACATAAAAATACTTTAACCACTATTATAGAAGTTGTCCCCAACGTTTTGCCACTACAAATAGCGCTATATCAGTCATTATCCTATGCATATCCTTGCACCTTTGAGTATTTTTATAGGGTGAATGTCTAAAAATGGAATTGTTGGGTTGAATGACATGCATATTTTTATTGTAATTTATATATTTTAAAAGGCAATTTATGATTTTTGTCATAGGCTGTTTATCTGAAGATATTAAACCGGTTATAATATTAAGAACAGTGGTTCTTAAGGTGGCCAGTTTTGTCCCCTAGGAAGACTTGCCAGATACAATACATATCCCTAGTTAGATTTAAATCTTATTTTCAAATGCAATTTCACATAAAAAACAAATAATTTTATAGTGTATGTATGTTGCAAATATTGTATGGGACATATGTACACTGAACAAATATTAGTCATTTTTCCGAAATTCACATTTACCCAAGCATCTTGTATTTTTATTTGATAAATCTGGAAGTCTTACCCCCGAGGTTATCTGGAGGTGCCTGGAGACATTCG
>NW_011494156.1:1154-1499 GCF_000754665.1 Bison bison bison | reverse complement strand
TGGGTAGTTGTTCAGCCTTATCTGCTGCGTGTTTTAATACATGCACCTAAAAGACAAGGTTTAGTGATTTGAGTGACTCTCAAGGAGCCTAGATATGAATGGAGAGATGGGTAGAATTGGCATTTTTTTACCCTATTTATTCAAATGAATCATCTCTATCAGAGGTTGCATTTCAGCCAATAGTAGAGACCAGTCAGGTGATGTAAAGGATCTTATATAGGAAGAGAGAGAGATGCTGTCTTTGGTGACTGAGGGGTGCATGCTCTGCCTAGACAATCAGGTGCAATGCATTGGCCAACAGAATCAACCAGGGGGCCAACAAGACACCACCCCTGCACAGATTCC
>NW_011494156.1:0-1054 GCF_000754665.1 Bison bison bison | reverse complement strand
TAAAATCTGGGCTCTTGCATAGCTCACTTCCCCCACCCCTGCCTCACCCTTGAGCTGCTGGCTCCACTTGGCAGAATGCCCCAACACCACTAGAGTCTCCATTAGCAAGCATGTTTAAGAGATAAAGCAGGAATTCAGAGAGTTTTTGTTTAAATTTTTTGGGTATTTTTAAAAAATATTTATTATACATTAAACAGAAACCCCCAAGAAACAAATACGTAGCTTAATGAATTCTCATAAAGCCAGCATCCATGTAACCCCTAACAAATAGAACTTTGACAGAACTACCCCCTTCACCCCCCAGCCCCTTGGGAACAACTGTCCACGGTTTTCTAGTCATCACGTAACATTTTTAAAAAGATATATGCTAATGGATGTTTCTGAAATATTCCACGAAAGCCTTTTTAGTGCCAAAAAAGATATCTTTCTCCAAATGGAAGAATAAAATCAGGTAAATTTTGAAGATTAATTTTGAAAGGAGACAACTAAAGAGAAAAGGAATAAACTAGAAATATAACCATTGGTCAGTGTTTGCTGCATTACTGTTGCCTGGGTGTCTGTCCTGGTGCCCTCTTTGCCTATTACTATACATGTGAGGGTTGCCTCTGCCTCCCTGTTTATAGCTTCCAGTGGCCAGGTGGCCCTGAATGTCTCTCACGGATGCTGATTTTACTTACCCAGCCCTTTGCAGTCTCTTTCGTCCAGCTGGTTGACTGGCATGTTATAGATGCGGGTGTATAAAGAGAGGATATTCACTGTGCTCCCCTGTTATAGGCACTTTTGATCCATATATACTGGAACCCTACTCGGGATATGTGTTTCTGTGAGACACGGTCTATTTAGCAATGAGTGACAGAAAAATCGAACTAAATTATCTTTACTTTTAAAAGCTGGAGGCAAGCAGTTCCAGAACAGGTCACCAAGGACTCAGCCTCTGCCATCTTCAGGGTATTGATTTCATCCTCATGCTTGTGGCCTTGTGGTCACAATATGGCTGCCCTAGCTCCAGATATCACACACACATCAAAGGTAGGCAAGACAAAGGGAAAAGGAG
>NW_011494155.1:16247-17265 GCF_000754665.1 Bison bison bison | reverse complement strand
GGGAAGTCTTCTACATGTATTTATTAAAGCTGAAAAATTCACATACCCCTTGACCTGGAAATCTCACTTACAATAATTTAACTCTCAGAAATTAAAGTGCCAGTATGTATAGGTATGGAGAAGGAAATGGCAATCTACTCCAGTATCCTTGCCTGGGAAATCCCATGGAACAGAGGAGCCTGGCAGGCTACATTCCATGGGGTTGCAAAAGAGTCAGACATGATTTAGTGACTAAACTGCAACACTGAACTGTATAAAGGTGTTTGCTGCAATATTATATGTAATAGCAACAAGCTAAATGTCCACTGATAGGGAACTAGTTACATAAATTACAGTCTAACTATACTATAAACTGCTATGAAGTCACTGTAAAGAATAAGGAATATTGACTTGGAAGGTTGCCCATGATATATTGCTAAGTAAAAGAGAAGGCTTTGCTGGAGCAACCATGAAGAGATACCCCACATCCAAGGTAAGAGAAACCCAAATAAGATAGTAGGCACTGAGAGAGGGCATCAGAGGGCAGACAGACTGAAACCACAATCACAGACAACAGGCCAATCTGATCACACGGACACAGCCTTGTCTAACTCAATGAAACTAAGCCATGCCATGTGGAGCCACCCAAGACGGACGGGTCATGGTGGTGAGGTCTGACAGAATGTGGTTCACTGGAGAAGGGAATGGCAACCCACCTCAGTATTCTTGCCTTGAGAACCCCATGAACACTATGAAAAGGCAAAAGATAGGACACTGAAAGGTGAACTCCCCAGGTCAGTAGGTGCCCAATATGCTATTGGAGATCAGTGGAGAAACAACTCCAGAAAGAATGAAGGGATGGAACCAAAGGAAAAACAACACCCAGCTGTGGATGGGACAGGTGATAGAAGTAAGGTTCAATGCTGTAAAGAGCAATATTTCATAGGAACCTGGAATGTTAGGTCCATGAATCAAGGCAAATTGGAAATGGTCAAACAGGAGATGGCAAGAGTGAACGTCGACATTCTAGGAATCAGCG
>NW_011494155.1:14529-14986 GCF_000754665.1 Bison bison bison | reverse complement strand
GAAAGTGCTGCACTCAATATGCCAGCAAATTTGGAAAAACTCAGCAGTGGCCACAGGACTGGAAAAGGTCAGTTTTCATTCCAATCCCAAAGAAAGACAATGCCAAAGAATGCTCAAACTACCGCACAATTGCACTCATCTCACACGCTAGCAAAGTGATGCTTAAAAGTCTCCAAAGCAGGCTTCAACAATACGTGAACCGTGAACTTCCAGATGTTCAAGCTGGTCTTGGAAAAGGCAGAGGAACCAGAGATCAAATTGCTACGATCCACTGGATCATTGAAAAAGGAGGGAGAGTTCCAGAAAAACATCTATTTCTGCTTTATTGACTATGCCAAAGCCTTTGACTGTGGATCACAGTAAACTGTGGAAAATTCTGAAAGACATGGGAATACCAGACCACCTGACCTGCCTCTTGAGAAATCTGTCTGCAGGTCAGGAAGCAACAGTTAGAACT
>NW_011494155.1:10785-13662 GCF_000754665.1 Bison bison bison | reverse complement strand
GACTGAATACTGAACTGAACTGATATTGACTTCAGTGCATTTTCTTTGTGACATCTTTGTGTACCGAATGCAGAAACGTGGCCTGAATGATGGAACAGAGCTAGGTTAATAATTTGAACCCTCAAATAATTGATTTATGTTTTATATCAGCCTAAAGGAGATTTCTAGTGCCACATTGGAGCTGGTTCTTTTCTAGTTATTTTAATCTAGTATATGGGTGAAGACCTAGACAGTGAGCTGATCAGATTGCAGATGACATAAAGCTTGGATAATAATATGCTGAATGTCAGACTCAAGAAATAAAAAATTCTTGGACAAGCTGGAATAGCAAATGAAAACAAACACAATAACACTAACTAATAACATAATAGATCTTGTTTTTGCAACTGCAAATGTCTAGGACAACAAAATCTGACTGGATTTCAATTCTTGTAGCTACGACTTGGGAGTTGTAGTTGACAACAAACTCACTATGAGCCAAAATTATGATGTGGCAATCACAGACTGCTTTTTCAATATGCAGATCAAAGGAAGGCTAGCTCCAGGGTAATGTAGACCTTCAGAGAGTTTCTGCCCTTGGTTTTTAGAGCACTGTACTCTACTGGTTCTCCTATTGCTCCTCTGGTTATTCTTCAGTCTCGTTTGAGAACTCTTCCCTTGTCTCTCTCTCCCATCCCATGTTTTATTGAGGTATTATTTGGTAAATAAAAATTACATATATTTAAGGGGTAAAATGTGATATTTTGATGTATATATTCATTGTAAAGTGATTGCCATAATCAAGATAATTAGCATAGTCTTTCCCCAGAGTTTGATGTTTAAGTCTCTTCTCTTTCCCGTCTATACTTTTTCCGAGGGTAAGTTCATCTATTTCCATACCTTTGGATGTCTCCCATATACTGAGGATTCCCAAATCTGTATCCCCCTCATTCTCATCATCACTATCTTAGTCCATGTCCTTGTTGTCTTTTATTTAGACTACTGAAGTAGCCTCTTATTTGTCTTCCTTCTGTACCATTCCCATTGCTTTTATTCCACTGTTTATGTAAACACTGGAGTTGTCAGAGGCAGCCTGTCACTCCCCTCCTTTAATAATTCTTAAATAATTAACCCTAAAGGCCTGAATCTGGCATTCAAGGGCCCTCACAATCTGGCCACTGTTACTTTTTTCTGACATCATCTCTCATTACATTTCTCCAGGAATGCTACATGTAATCATTCAATGTCTAGTGAGCACTGTAGGCCAGGGCTACAGTGCCATCTCCTTTATTCACAGCTGATTAAAGTCACAGTCTTAGCTCAATAACTTCACATACTTCTCTGCCTTCATGTTCTTGCTTGTGATGTTCTCTCAGCCTGGATTGATCTCTGTCACTATTTTTATTTACTGAAATCAAACTCATCTTTCAATTCTTAGCTCCAATGCTATTTCTCTATAATGTTAGCCATGATCTCCCTCTCAGATTGAATGGTACATTCTTTTTAATCCCATAGCTCTTTGCTTATATGTTATCTTTGTTATATATTATATTATTTCATTTCTCCTGGTTGGTTTTAATGTTTATTATGTACGTATCTGTCAGTTCTCCTGGACTGTAAACTAAACCTTAAACACTCTGCTATACTTTTAAGTAAATATCTGTCTGTTTTTAAATTAAAGTCAGTAGTACTTGTGATAGATTTTGGTAAAGGAGATGAGAGTACAGCCTCAGTTATGGAGTACTCTACCTTGCCCTATTTCTGGGATCCAGTATGCTGGATAAAAAACATTAGAGCTTCCCAGATGCTCATTTTCAGTACATAACTTAGTTTCAAGAGCTGGGGAATGTTCTTGGAGAAAGTAATTTGATAAGTGCAATAAAAGAACTGCAATGATGGCATACTAATGAGAATTGTCAGTAGTGAGGGGCTGGCTCCAACTCTTTAGGGGATGCCAAAAGCCTAATGAGTCTATTTGCAGGGAGGAGAAAACAAGGAGGACAATTATTTACACAGATGAGAACTTTCTTTCTCTATGAACTTCCTGAATGCCAGAGGGCTCCTGGCAGTCTACTGACTATAGTACAGCTCTACTATAATGCTGTGAAGATGAGGTTTTGAGGCCAAGAAAGGTGTGGGAGTCAGAAGTATTTTTGGCATTAGGTGGATCTTTCTCTTCCTTCAGACTTAGATATAGTTGCCTTCCCCAACTTCTTGGAGAACTACAATAAACAGATTCATTTCAGTGGTCATCTCTGTACCTTCAAGCACCCTACTTTAACCCTTAGGAATATCTTCCCTTAGCCAACCAGCCCCCCAAAGAACAAAGAAAGAAGTTCATGAAGGGGTATTGATGATTGATGATAGCTTAGTTGTTCTTCCTGAGAGTCTTGAGATTTTTATTGGACAATAACTAGGGGTGAAGGATTGTGGTTGGGAATTTTCTCCACAACTGGATATAACTTTGTTGTTCCTTTTGATTATAAAAATATTGTATGCTTAATGTTAAAAGTTCCAACACTACAGAAAAGAAAAAAAAAAAGAGCCAAAAAGTAAAAGTTAACTAAAGCCTTACCACTCAGAAAAGAATGACCATTAGCTTTATAGTGAACTTCCTTTCAGACGTTTCTCTCTTTGCACAAATGTAAGCACGTATATTCAAAAGCAGAGACTCAGAAAAGAATGACCATTAGCTTTATAGTGAACTTCCTTTCAGACGTTTCTCTCTTTACACAAATGTAAGCACGTATATTCAAAAGCAGAGACATTACTTTGCCAACAAAGGTCCGTCTAATCAAGGCTATGATTTTTCCAGTGGTCATGTATGGATGTGAGAGTTGGACTGTGAGGAAAGCTGAGCGCCGAAGAATTGATGCTTTTGAACTGTGGTGTTGGAGA
>NW_011494155.1:9450-10685 GCF_000754665.1 Bison bison bison | reverse complement strand
ATTGGAAAAGACTCTGATGCTGGGAGGGATTGGGGGCAGGAGGAGAAGGGGACGACAGAGGATGAGATGGCTGGATGGCATCACCGACTCGATGGACGTGAGTTTGAGTGAACTCCGGGAGTTGGTGATGGACAGGGAGGCCTGGCGTACTGGGATTCATGGGGTCGCAGAGTCAGACACGACTGAGTGACTGAACTGAACTGAAGCACATATATATATATAAACGAGAGTATAGTATATATCCTATTAGAATTAAATTCCATTCTCTTCCTAGTTTTTAGAACAATGCCTGGTATAAATTAGATACTAAATAAAAGTCTGCCTAATGGATAAATATTCCATTTTGAAATATTTTTTAAAAATCTAATAATGTATCTTTCCAAAGCAATATATATTAAATTCTTTAATTGAGTTAGACAAGGCTGTGGTCCATGTGATCAGATTGATTAGTTTTCTGTGATGGTGGTTTTTACAGCAGCGAGCGGTGGCTGCACAGCACTAGAACAGTGAGTCAATATATATTATTACTAAAGAGTTATTTGTCTAGAAGTCTAGTAATCACATCCAGAGAAGAAACTGACTTCCTTTGGTAGGCTGGCTCCTAGTGATCACTTACCTTTTCTGGATCCTCACAAGCCATCAGATTACTAATCAATTCTAAAATGCCACTGAGCATTGACATCTAGTTTTTCAATCTGTACTTTCTAGAAACTGACTTTAGTATTTTGTTAATTATCCCTCAAAGAGAATTTACATGAGTGATACAAATAGTATACACAAATTCTTTTTACCTCCATACTATGGAAAGCAGATGTTGTTATAAATATGAGGAGAAGCCATGGTGATTTGGACTGGGGAAGGGGGTGACATCTGATTTGCATGCTGCCTAGGACTAGAATAGATTGTAAACCCCAAGGAATATTCCAGAGCTGAATGAGGCTGCATAAGGTCCCTTTGAGGTTTTCTTAATGTCTCTAAATTCTGAAAGTATAAGCCCTGCTCATCATACAAGACCATACTTCCCACCTCTGTTTTTGTTCACTCTTTTCACCTCTTCCTGGAATATTCTTTTACCATTCCCACTATCTTTTACCCATGTACAAACACAGTCCATCTTTTAAGTTCTAATTCTAAAGTCACAATTTCTGAGAAGTCTTCTGGGTTTCCCCAGCATCTGAATTCCCAAACTCTTTCTCTGTGCCTTCCTTAGGCACTGAGCACTTTGTACCTTAAAC
>NW_011494155.1:8108-8885 GCF_000754665.1 Bison bison bison | reverse complement strand
GAACAAAGATGACACTACAGCAAAATTCCTATTGTCAGTGGATCCACTGATGATAGACACCCCAAACATGAGCTTCAGTGACCTTCTGAATCTCATAGAGTCCAGCCACTTAAGCCCATGTGCCCTAGAGCCCATGCTCCATGACAAGAGAAACCACCACAATGAGAAGACCTGTGCATGACAACTAGAGAGTAGCCCACATGCAGCAACAAAGACTCAGTGCAGCCAAAAATAAAATAAATAAATAAATTTTTTAAATGCACAAACTTGTATTTTTTTAATTACCTATTAAGTAGGTAATTAGTAGTGTTTGCCCCTTGTAAGGGGCAGCTCGCCTGGTAGCTCGCCTGGTAAAGAATCTGCCTGCAATGCGGAAGACCCCAGTTGGATTCCTGGGTCGGGAAGACCCACTGGAGAAGGGATATGCTACCCACTCTGGTATTCTTGGGCTTCCCTGGTAGCTCAAATAGTAAAGACTCTGCCTGCAATGTGGGAGACCTGGGTTAGATCCCTCTGTTGGGAATATCCCTTGGAGAAGGGAACAGCTACTCACTCCAGTATTCTGGCCTGGAGAATTCCATGGACACAGGAGCCTGGCAGTCCATGGGGTTTTGCCCCTTACAAGCAGGTCAAAGGGATCAAAACTATAAAAATGTGTAACAGTCATTTGAATACATGGCTTATTTCCTTTTCTAAGCTGTACTTTCCCTAAAGCCGGTGACTATATCTTCATCTATTCATTTCACACAGTAGGTAAAGAACCTTTATTCCGGGGTG
>NW_011494155.1:7534-8008 GCF_000754665.1 Bison bison bison | reverse complement strand
GCGGGTCTGTGGGGAGTTTTGGAATCTCAGAGGGCAACATAACCGGGAGGAAAAATAAATAAATAAATATAACCCACAGATTATGTGCCTAACAGCAATTCCCAGCGGAGAAGTAGCCCAGACGCTCGCATCCACCACCAGCAAGCGGGGCTGAACAGGAAGGTGCAGGCCACATGGCTTAGGGTAAAGAGTGTGACTGAATGCCCTGAGGGCAATCTGAGGGAGCTAATATGAGATAGCAGCCCAAACTGTGGGATAGCCAGAGAGAGAGAAAGAGAGAGAGAGAACTTTCCCGCGAAAAGCCCTAAACTATGGCACTGCCGGCTGGCTCACAGAACAAAGGACTGAGTGAATACCGGAAAAGAGCTAGCTGGCAGCGGGCCGGCCCATCCCCTGCTGAAGGCAGGGAGGCAGGCAGGCAACAGCCAGAGCCGGAAAGGGGCAAACTCAGCCCCAGAGACAGCATCCTCCATC
>NW_011494155.1:6253-6940 GCF_000754665.1 Bison bison bison | reverse complement strand
CACGCTGTGAGCGGGGGCAAACCCAGTGTGGCCGAAACACTGTGAGCACTCCCCATGCACACCAGTGATATTTGTTTGCAGTGTTCCTCCCTTCCCACAGCACGACTGAACAAGTGAGCCTAAATAAGTGACCACTTTCGCCCCCTTGCGTCAGGGTGGAAATTAAACACTGAAGAGATTGCAAACAGAAGAAGCCAAAATAAACAGAGGGAACCGCTTTGGAAGTGACAGGTACAACAGATTAAAACCCTATAGTTAGCACCGACTACATTGGAAGGGGCCTATAGATCTTGAGAAGTATAAGCTGGAACAAGGAACTATCTGAAACTGAACTGACCCCATACAGCCTGCAACAGCTCCAGATAAATTCCTAGATATATTTTTAGTATTGTCATTTTTTAATTTTTATTTTTTTATTTTAAGTCCTCTATTACTCCTTTAGTTTTCATTTTTATAACCTACTATTACATTCCAAACAAAAGCAAACTTCATATTTTTTAATAATCTTTGTGATTTTGTTTTGTTTTTTCAATATTGTATTTTTGAGAGTCTAATCTCTACTTTAGATTTTTAATCTTTGCTTTTTGGTATTTGTTATCAATTTTGTATCTTTAAGTATCCAATCTTCAGTACCCAGTTTTTACCTAGGAGTGTGATTACTGGCTTTATTTCCCTCTCCCCCCTTTT
>NW_011494155.1:5825-6153 GCF_000754665.1 Bison bison bison | reverse complement strand
GTGGAGAGCACATAGGGATTTGATTACTGGCTAGATTGCTCTCGCCCCTTTTGATTCCCCCTCTTCTCCTCGTGGTCACCTCTATCTCCCTCCTCCCTCTTCTCTTCTCCATGTAACTCAGCGAACCTTTCTAGGTGTCCCTCATTGTGGAGAATCTTTTCTCCATTACCCTAGATGTTTTATCATCAGTGCTATATGGATGGAGAAGTCTTGAGGCCTCTGTAAGAATAATACTGAAAACCAGAGGCAGGAGGCTTAAGTCCAAAACCTGAGAACACCAGAGAACTCCTGACTCCAGGGAACATTAACTGATAAGAGCTCATCCAAA
>NW_011494155.1:5027-5725 GCF_000754665.1 Bison bison bison | reverse complement strand
ACCTCAGAGACATCTGGGACAATGTCAAATGCCCCAACATTCGAATCATAGGAGTCCCAGAAGAAGACAAAAAGAAAGGCAATGAGAAAATACTCTAGGAGATAATAGTTGAAAACTTCCCTAAAATGGGAAAGGAAATAGTCACTTAAGTCCAAGAAACCCAGAGAGTCCCAAACATGATAAATCTAAGGCACAACACCCAAAGACACATATTAATCAAATTAACAAAGATCAAACACAAAGAACAAATATTAAAAGCAGCAAGGGAAACACAACAAATAACACACAAAGGGATTCTCATAAAGATAACAGCTGATCTTTCAATAGAAACTCTTCAGGCCAGAAGGGACTGGCAGGACATACTTAAAGTGATGAAAGAGAAAACCCTACAACCCAGATTACTCTACCCAGCAAGGATCCCATTCAAATATGAAGGAGAAATCAAAAGCTTTACAGACAAGCAAAAGTTAAGAGAATTCAACACCACCAAACCAGCTCGCCAACAAATGCTAAAAGATCTTCTCTAGATAGGAAACACAGAAAAAGTTTATAAACCTGAACCCAAAACAACAAAGAAAATGGTAATGGAATCATACTTATCAATAATTACGTTAAATGTAAATGGGTTGAATGCCCCAACCAGAAGACAAAGACTGGATGAATGGATATAAAAACAAAGCCCTTATATTTGTTGCCTA
>NW_011494155.1:4024-4927 GCF_000754665.1 Bison bison bison | reverse complement strand
ACCAGAGGCAGGAGGCTTAAGTCCAAAACCTGAGAACACCAGAGAACTCCTGACTCCAGGGAACATTAACTGATAAGAGCTCATCCAAAAATCTCCATACCTACACTGAAAACAAGTTCCACCCAAGAGCCAACAAGTTCCACAGCAAGATATACCATGTAAATTCTCCAGCAACACAGGAACATAGCCAAGAGCTTTAATATACAGGCTGCCCGAAGTCACACCAAACCCATAAACATCTCAAAACTCATGACTGGACACTTGATTGCACCCCAGAGAGAAGAAATCCAGCTCCACCCACCAGAAGACCAACTCAAGTTTCCCTAACCAGGAAACCTTGACAAGCCATTCATCCAACCCAACCCACAGTGAGGAACCTCCACAATAAAGAGGAACCACAAACTGCCAAATACAGAAAGGCCACCCCAAACACAGCAATCTAAATAAGATGAAATGGCAGAGAAATAATCAGCAGGTTAAGCAAAATGATAAATGCCCACCATACCAAACAAAAGAGGAGGAGATAGGGAGTCTACCTGAAAAATAATTCAGAATCATGATAGTAAAAATGATCCAAAATCTTGAAAACAAAATGGAGTTACAAATAAATAGTCTGGAGACAAGGACTGAGAAGATGCTAGAAATGTTTAACAAGGACCTAGAAGAAATAAAAAAGAGTCAATCAATAACGAATAATGCAATAAATGAGATCAAAAACACTCTGGAGGGAAGCAACAGTAGAATAACTGAGGCAGAAGATAGGATAAGTGAGGTAGCAGATAGAATGGTGAGAATAAAAGAAGCGGAGAGGAAAAAAGAATTAAAAGAAATGAGGACAACCTCAGGGACATCTGGGACAATGTGAAATTCCCCAACGTTTGAATCATAGGAGTCCCAGAAGAA
>NW_011494155.1:3255-3789 GCF_000754665.1 Bison bison bison | reverse complement strand
CTGGATGAATGGATATAAAAACAAAGCCCTTATATTTGTTGCCTACAAGAAACCCACCTCAAAACAGGGGACACATAGAAACTGAAAGTGAAGGGCTGGAAAAAGATATTTCACATAAATGGAGACCAAAAGTAAACATAAGTAGCAATACCCATATCAGATAAAATAGACTTTGAAATAAAGGCTGTGAAAACAGACAAAGAAGGACACTACATAATGGCCAAAGGATCACTCCAAGAAGAAGACATAACAATTCTAAATATATACGCACTCAACATAGGAGCACCACAATATGTAAGGCAAATGCTAACAAGTATTAAAGGGGAAATTAACAATAACACAATAATAGTTGGATCCTTTAATATCCCACTCACTCCTACGGATAGATCAACTAAACAGAAAATTAACAAGGAAACACAAATTTTAAATGATACAATGGACCAGTTAGACCTAATTGATATCTATAGGACATTTCACCCCAAAACAATGAATTTCACCTTTTTCTCAAGTGCACACAGAACCTTCTCCAGGATA
>NW_011494155.1:0-471 GCF_000754665.1 Bison bison bison | reverse complement strand
AAATAGAACTGCCTTATGATCCAGCATCCCACTGCTGGGCATACACACTGAGGAAACCAGAAGGGAAGGAGACACGTGTACCCCAATGTTCATCACAGCACTGTTTATAATAGCCAGGACATGGAAGCAACCTAGATGTCCATCAGCACATGAATGGATAAGAAAGCTATGGTACATATACACAATGGAGTATTACTCAGCCATTAAAAAGAATACATTTGAATCAGTTCTAATGAGGTGGATGAAACTGGAGCCTATTATACAGAGTGAAGTAAGCCAGAAAGAAAAACACCAATAAAGTATACTAATGCGTATATATGGAATTTAGAAAGATGCTAACAATAACCCTGTGTATGAGACAGCAAAAGAGACACTGATGTATACAACAGTCTTATGGACTCTGTTGGAGAGGGAGAGGGTGAGAAGATTTGGGAGAATGGCATTGAAACATGTATAATATCATGTATGAAA
>NW_011494154.1:20641-21052 GCF_000754665.1 Bison bison bison | reverse complement strand
CTGTGAATGGGGGCAAACCCAGTGTGGCCAAGACACTGCAAGTGATATTTGTTTGCAGTGTTCCTCCCTCCCCCCAGCACGACTGAACAAGTGAGTGTAAAAAAGAGAATACCTTCACCCCATTGTGTCAGGGTGGAAATTAGACACTGAAGAGACCTGCAAACAGAAGAAGCCAAATAAACAGAGGGAACCACTTTGGAAGCGACAGGTGCAAAAGATTAAAATCTCTGTAGTTAAAATCGACAACATTGGAAGGGGCATATAGGTCTTGAGAAATATAAGCTGGAGCAAGGAACTATCTGAAACTGAACTGACCCCACACTGCCCACAAGAGCTCCAGAGAAATTCTTAGATATATTTTTACTATTATCATTTTTTAATGTTTTTTTTTTTAATTTTTTCTTTTTTTTT
>NW_011494154.1:17947-18359 GCF_000754665.1 Bison bison bison | reverse complement strand
AATCAAAAGATAAAACCATTTGATTACCTCAATAGACACAGAGAAAGCCTTTGACAAAATTCAACATCCATTTAAGGTAAAAACCCTCCAGAAAGCAGGCATAGAAGGAACATACCTCAACATAATAAAAGCTATATATGGGAAAACCATAGCAAACATTATCCTCAATTGTGAAAAATTGAAAGCATTTCCCCCAAAGTCAGGAACAAGACAAGGATGTCCAATCTTACTACTACTATTCAACATAGTTTTGGAAGTTTTAGCCACAGCAATCAAAGCATAAAAAGAAATAAATGGAATTTACATTGGAAAAGAAGAAGTAAAACTTTCACTGTTTGCAGATGACATGATTCTCTGCATAAAAAATCCTGAAGACTCCACCAGAAGTTTACTAGAGCCAATCAATGAATAT
>NW_011494154.1:16952-17847 GCF_000754665.1 Bison bison bison | reverse complement strand
CCTCAAGAAACAAGGAAAAAGTCAAATAAAAAAAAACTAACTCTACACCTAAAAAAAAAAAAAAAAACTAGAAAAGGAAGAAACGAAGAACCACAGGGTTGGTAGAGAAGGAAATAAATCTTAAAAATTAGGGCAGGATTAAATGCAAAAGAAACAAAATGCAAAAACAAAAACAAATGGAAAAGAGATAATAGCAAAAATCAACAAAACTAAAAGCTGGTTTGTTGAGAAGATAAATAAAATTGACAAACCATTAGCCAGACTCATCAAGAAACAAAGGGAGAAGAATCAAATCAACAAAATTAGAAATGAAAATGGAGAAATCACAACAGACACACAGAAATACAAAAGATCATACGAGACTACTATCAGCAACTATATGCCAAAAAATGGACAACTTGGAAGAAATGGACAAATTCTTAAAAAAAAGTATGTTTCCAAAACTGAACTGGGAAGAAATAGAAAATAGTAACAGACCCATCACAAGCACAGAAATGAAACTGTAATCAGAAATCTTCCAGCAAACAAAAGCCCAGGGCCAGATGGCTTCACAGTTGAATTCTACCAAATATTGAGAAAAGAGCTAACACCTTTCCTACTCAAACTCTTCCAGAAATTTGAAGAGGGAGGCAAATTTAAAAGCTGATTCTATGAGGCCACCATCACTATAATACCAAAACCAGACAAAGATGCCACAAATAAAGAAAAGCACAGGCCAATATCCCCGATAAACATAGATGAAAATATCCTTAATAAAATTCTAGCAAACAGAATCCAACAACATATTAAAAAGATCATGCATCATGACCAAGTGGACTTTATCCCAGGAATGCAAGAATTCTTTAATATCCACAAATCAAACAATGTAATACACCACATTAAAAAATCAAAAGAT
>NW_011494154.1:15146-16320 GCF_000754665.1 Bison bison bison | reverse complement strand
AGATGACACAAATAGTTGGAGAAATATACCATGTTCATGGATAGGAAGAATCAGTATAGTGAAAATGAGTTTATTACCCAAAGCAATCTATAGATTCAATTCAATCCCTATCAAACTACAAACTTTATTTTTCACAGAACTAGAGCAAGTAATTTCTCAGTTTTTATGGAAATACAAAAAAACCTCGAATAGCCAAAGCAATATTGAGAAAGAAGAATGGAACTGGAGGAATCAACCTGCCTGACTTCAGGCTCTACTACAAAGCCACAGTCATCAAGACAGTATGGTACTGGCACAAAGACAGAAACATAGATCAATGTAACAAAATAGAAAGCACAGAGATAAATCCACAGACCTAGGGACACCTTATCTTCGACAAAGGAGGCAAGAATATACAATGGAGAAAAGAAAATCTCTTTAACAAGTGGTGCTGGGAAAACTGGTCAACCAATTGTAAAAGAATGAAACAAGAACACTTTCTAATACCATACACAAAAATAAACTCAAAATGGATTAAAGTTTCAAATGTAATACCAGAAATTACAAAACTCTTAGAGGAAAATATAGGCAAAACAGTCTCTGACGTAAATCACAGCAGGATCCTCTATGACCAACCTCCCAGAGTAATGGAAATAAAAGCAAAAATAAACAAATGGGACCTAATTAAACCTGAAAGCTTTTGCACAATGAAGAAAACTACCAGTTCAATCCAGTTCAGTCACTCAGTCATTTTGGACTATTTGTGACCCCATGAATCACAGCATGCCAGGCCTCCATGTCCATCACCAACTCCCGGGATTCATTAAGACTCACATCCATCGAGTCACTGATGCCATCCAGCCATCTCATCCTCTGTTGTCCCCTTTTCCTCCTGCCCCCAACCGCTCCTAGCATCAGAGTCTTTTCCAATGAGTCAACACTTCGCATGAGGTGGCCAAAGTACTGGAGTTTCAGCTTTAGCATCATTCCTTCCAAAGGACACCCAGGACTGATCTCCTGTAGAATGGACTGGTTGGATGTCCTTGCAGCCCAAGGGACTCTCAAGAATCTTTTCCAACACCACAGTTCAAAAGCATCAATTCTTCAACGCTCAGCCTTCTTCACAATCCAACTCTCACATCCATACATGACCACAGGAAAAACCATAGCCTTGACTAGCCGGACCTTTGTTGGC
>NW_011494154.1:12301-13504 GCF_000754665.1 Bison bison bison | reverse complement strand
GTGGAGATTCCTTAAAAAAAAAAAAAAAATGGAAATAGCACTGCCATATGACCCAGAAATCCCACTGCTGGGCATACACACCAAGGACACCAGAATTGAAAGAGACATGTGTACCCAATGTTCATCACAGCACTGTTTACAATAGCCAGGACATGGAATAAACCTCTATGTCCATTGGCAGATGAATGGGTAATAAAACTATGGTACATATCCACAATGGAAAATTACTCAGCTATTAAAAAGAAGACATTTGAATCAGGTCTAATGAGGTGGATCAAACTGGAGCCTATTATACAGAGTGAAGTAAGTCAAAAAGAAAAATATCATTACAGTATATTAACTCATATATATGAAATTTAGAAAGATGGTAACAATGACCCTATATGAGTGACAGCAAAAGAGACACAGATGTAAAGAACACACTGTTGGACTCTGTGGGAGAAGGCGAGGGTGGGATGATTTGAGAGAATAGCATTGAAACATGCATATTGTCATATGTGAAATAGATTGCCAGTCCAGGTTTGATGCATCAGGGTGCTCAGGGCTGGTGCACTAGGATGACCCTGAGGGATTGGATGGGGAGGGAGGTGGGAGGGAGGGTCAGGATGGGCAACACATGTACATCCATGGCTGATTCATGTGAATGTATGGCAATAAACCACTACAATATTGTAAAGTAATTAGCCTCCAATTAAAATAAATTTTTAAAAATTTCAAAAAAAAAAAAAAAGGAAAGAAAGAAAACCTATATATTAGTCATGTCTCTGAAGTTTTCCTAAGGGAAGCTCTTTATTTACAATCATATGAAGTTTTGAAGTTTCACAATATAATACTTCAATTTAAAACTTATCATAGGATTATATGACAGTTGGAAAACTGCATTACAGTATCTCTAAGAGGTAATACTAAAATCCTTTTGACAGTATGATACTATTGCTACTGCTTAAAAGCACATGCTAAAAATGTTGTTCTCAATTTGTGCACATAATTGTGTGAGCAATGACAAAGATTCAGAAATATTTTATGTTTATTTGCTCTATCAATATATTTGCAGACAGGGATTAGTTCCCATGAAAAATTAAATGGGCAATGCAGAGAAAATAAATGAATTATGAGAATAATGATTTGGGGCATACTAGTTAAAATTAGTATATTTTCTTCTAAAGTATAATTTGAATGTAGGGATATACAGATATTTGAACT
>NW_011494154.1:9937-12201 GCF_000754665.1 Bison bison bison | reverse complement strand
TTTTTGCTGACTGTATAGAGCTTCTCCATCTTTGGCTGCAAAGAATATAATCAATCTCATTTTGGTGTTTGCCATCTGGTGATGTCTATGTGTAGAGTCTTCTCTTATGTTATTGGAAGAGGGTGTTTG
The DNA here is from genome assembly GCF_000754665.1 of Bison bison bison. Lineage (NCBI taxonomy): Eukaryota > Metazoa > Chordata > Mammalia > Artiodactyla > Bovidae > Bison > Bison bison. The sequence goes on along the minus strand of NW_011494154.1, from coordinate 12,072 downwards.
CTATGACCAGTGCATTTTCTTGGCAAAACTCTATTAGTCTTTGCCTTACTTCACTATAATCAAGGTGAAAAGACAGCCTTTAGAATGGGAGAAAATAATAGCAAAGGAAGAAAGTGACAAAGAATTAATCTCAAAAAAAACAAAAAAACAAAACAAAAAAACAAGCAGCTCATGCAGCTCAATTCCAGAAAAATAAGCGACCCAGTCAAAAAATGGGCCAAAGATCTAAATAGACATTTCTCCAAAGAAGACATACAGATGATTGCTGCTGTTGATACTGCTAAACTGCTTCAGTCGTGTCCGACTCTGTGCGACCCCATAGACGGCAGCCCACCAGGCTCCCACATCTTTGGGATTCTCCAGGCAGAACAGTGTAGTGGGTTACCATTGCCTTTTCTGATGGCTAACAAACACATGAAAAAAAGCTCAACATCACTCAATATCAGAGAAATGCAAATCAAAACCAGAATGTGGTACCATCTCATGCCAGTCAGAATGGCTGCTATCAAAATGTCTACAAACAATAATTGCTGGACAAGGTGTGGAGAAAAAGGAATCCTCTTACACTGTTGATGGGAATGCAAGCTAGTATAGCCACTATGGCAAGCAGTATGAAAGTGAAAGTGAGTCACTCAGTCGTGTCTGACTCTTTATGACCCCATGGACTTTAGTCTGTCAGGATTCTCTGCCCATAGACTACTATAGGCAAGAATACTGGAGTGGGTAGCCATTTCCTTCTCCAGGGGATCTTCCCAACCAAGGTATTGAAGCCATGTCTCCCGCATTGCAGGCCGATTCTTTATGGTCTGAGTCACCAGGGAAGCCCATCATTTTCACGAAGTTCTTGAAGACTAGAGAAACTTATAAATAACAATTAATAAATTTTCAATTCTTACTATGTTAAATGTAGTGCCTTTCATATCAATTTAATCTTTGAATCTTGCTCACCTCTGCAACTTAGCTAAGAGGTAAAATAGCTAATTTATATTTTCTTATAATCTTAGTATTTCGAGGAATTAATGTCACAGACCACAGCCTTGTCTAACTCAATGAAACTAAGCCATGCCATGTGGGGCCACCCAAGACGGGTGGGTCATGGAGGAGAGGTCTGACAGAGTGTGGTCCACTGGAGAAGGGAATGGCAAACCACTTCAGTATTCCTGCCTTGAGAACTCCATGAATACAATGAAAAGGCAAAATGATAGGATACTGAAAGAGGAACAATGGACAGGGAGGCCTGGTGTGCTGCGATTCATGGGGTCACAAAGAGTTGGACACGACTCAGTGACTGAACTGAACTGAACTGAATGTCACTTTACATAATAACAATTAGAACACATCGTTCTTCTTGCTGTTAAACTGGGACAATGCATCTAGATAGTAAACACTTACTCTCATGCTTTGCTCTGCATTCTGAAACAGTACTTTTCAACCTAGTAATCTAGTACAAGGAAAAAGTTCCAGAAGGCAAGCTTTGACCTTATGTTCTACTATATAAAGAATTAGCACTCAGCTTCTTTATCCAAACCAGTTTTGATAAAGCTACCCAGATCCTCTTTGGATGACTCTTTGGCAGTATTGTATCCATCAAAATAATTCTGTACTTGCTAATTCAATATGTAGCCTGAAAAGGCTTTCAGCTCTACATTTAATAGGACAAATAAGGCTTTATCCATATTTTCAATTTTTGCTCTGTTGAGAGAAAAAAATGAGATTCAAGAACCCCAGCAAGACTTTCTTCTCTCATAATAAGTGTTTCTTCTAAGTTTAACATTACTGAACATTTCATCAATCTTTCTATTATTATGCAAGTTTACATCTTATGTGAATATATTAACTTTATTATCACAAGTAATTGAAATTTTTATTAAAAATAATCAACTACTTGCAGGGTTTCAAATAACTTTATAATTTATTATCTTTATAGAAAAAGACTACATTTGAATATACTAATTGTGTCATTTGGTTACATCATGATTGCTTTTCTTATTATTAAACATGGAATTGTTATTCGTTATATATGTGCTTCTTATGGTATGTGAAAAAATAGATGCATGTTTGATATAACAAGTGAAGACTTTGGGATATTTTCCTATATCATTATTATTAATCACTGATTTTTCTGGTGTAAATAC
>NW_011494154.1:8175-8744 GCF_000754665.1 Bison bison bison | reverse complement strand
ATATATCAACATGAATCTGCCACAGGTATACATGTGTTCCCCATCCTGAACCCTCCTCCCTCCCCGTACCAAATATATTTCTAATAAGAAGTCATGTTTAAAAAAACCTGGACTATATGATAATCTTTTACTTTTATCTAGATTGTTTCACTTTTTCTATTTCATATTCTATGCTTCCATTTCATTTAATTTATATTTTCCAATTTCTCGATCTCTTCTTCTTCTTCTTTTTTTTGGAATGTTCTCCCTCAAGCCTCTATCAAGCATAGTAGAAAAGCTTTTGCATACATATATATATATATATATATTTTAGAAAACTTATGAATTTTTGCATAACTAAGAAATTTATGACGTTTTGATTCCACTAGTTTGACTTAGTATGAATAGAATGCTAGATTTCTAATTTTAAAAAATTGATATATAACAAGCAACAAAGGTTTATTATATAGCACAGGGAATGACAGTCAATATCTTACAATAACCTATAATGGAAAATAATTTCAAAACTATATATGTATATGTATAACTGAATCACCTTGCTGTGCACCTGAAACATTGTAAGTCAACTT
>NW_011494154.1:7753-8075 GCF_000754665.1 Bison bison bison | reverse complement strand
GAAGATAAAGTTCCCGAATATAGGCCATTTCCAAAGACCTAATATTTCTCATCTTAAGAAAAACTGATTATCACCATGCAGGGCATAGGGGAAAAACAAAACAAACAAAACAGAAGTTAATATCAAGATACTCTTTGGTACCTGGGTACAACAGATACTCATCTAACAAATGGTTAATGCTTTTAAATCAACCATCCTTAAATGTTTATATTTTAATGATGCTTTGTGGCTTCACATTACTTTTTACAATTATAAAAACCAGTTTATCATTCATCACTTGAATGGTAGTTCAAATGCTTACTTAATTTTGCACATAGCTATG
>NW_011494154.1:7308-7653 GCF_000754665.1 Bison bison bison | reverse complement strand
TTCACTTTCATGCATTGGAGAAGGAAAAGGCAACCCATTCCAGTGTTCTTGCCTGGAGAATCCCAGGGATGGGGAGCCTGGTGGGCTGCCGTCTAGGGGGTCGCACAGAGTTTGACATGACTGAAGTGACTTAGCAGCAGCAGCAGCATGATCTCTGAAAGATTTCCCAATTGGCACTACTGTTAAAAAATGGTTAAATCCCTGGATCAGGAAGATCCCCTGGAGGAGGAAATGGCAACCCACTCCAGTGTTCTTGCCTGGAGAATCCCACCAGAGGAGCCTGGTGGTCTACAGTCCAAAGAGTTGCAAAGAGTGCATGCTTCTTCCTTAAGTTAAGCAGTAATG
>NW_011494154.1:3831-6561 GCF_000754665.1 Bison bison bison | reverse complement strand
AATAGGATTTAACTTATAAACATTTCTTAATTTTTATCTTGTAAATCATCTACCTATAGGTGAGATTGTCATGAAATCACTAATATATTCATTTCTAAAACCATTAAATGCAAATTTTAATGTTAGCAATAAATTCTGAAGACAAAAAAAAAAAAACCCACAAAACTTCTAACTGTACCAGTTTTCTAACCATATGTCTTCACACCTTCCCTTTTCTCTACCCATCCACTTATAGATATCAATTGCAGTTCCTGAAAGATACTTGTTTCAGATAATCTCATTATATGGCCAAAGAACTGTGGTGCTACTTGAAGCTCAAAACATAGTCCAAGTTAACACCCACTTGGATATGGATTCGTGTAGTGTGCAGTCATCTAACCTACCCTTCCAACTCTGACTCAGAATTTCCATAGATACTTGGCATATGAGTTTAAAAGAAACTATAAAATAGAAACAGTAAAAATAGCTCAGTCTGTTGTTCCTTAAGCTATAGACAATCATAAAATACCAATATGAAACATATTTGGAACATTGAATATGAATTACTATTTATTCAAAAGTACTTCTTATCCTGCATGATATGAAATGGAAATCAGAATGTCTTACTTTAAAAACAATTAAAATTATGTGAATTATTTTAAAACCATGCATCCATTTTGCTTTGTTTTAGAAAATGGCATTACAAATTTTTACATTATTTACATTCTATTATTTATTGTGTCTTTTGGAGAGGGTATAGTAGAATGGGGAGGGGATTCATAATAATGTTGACTGGGTTTAAACTGTGAGACTGCTACTTAAAGTCTGGAGGCATAGATAAATTAAGCAACTTGTCCAAATGACAAATAGTAAGATTTGTAACATTTTTACTATTAATATATGATTGATACAGTGAAAATTAATAGATAATATTACATAGATCTCTGTTAAATACTCTGTTTATACTACTTTACTTTTTAAAAATATTATATTCATTCATTCAGAACATGGAATTATGCAAACCATAGAGCAAAGTCCCAGAAGACAGAATAAATTTATACATGTTAGATATTGTAGTTCTGCACAGAAACTGGGAATATGTTACAGAATTCTAGTTAAAAATGAAGAACAGAGCAAAAGGAAATGAATACAATTCCTGATTTTGAAGATGGTTAGGCTGTGGGGTGCATTCCATTTCTCTTAGTGTCACTACAGATTACCAGATGAATATCTTAATGAAAATCACTGCATCCTCTCCTTCATAACAGCACAGAGAACCAGATAGGATAATTGTTCATTCTTGATCACTTTTAGAGCAAGGCCTCCACTTATTCATGTCTATATTTTTACATCTTTTTCCAACCCACTTGTCCTTCAAGTCCAGTATTGTAAGCTTCAAAACTGTATAACTGACCAATAACAAAAGTTGTAATAGAATTCAGGAAATTTTAGAGGGATTTAATCTATTAATCTATTTTAAAGTATAACGATACTGCAATACAATTCAACGAGGGAAAGAAAAGCCTTTTTTACAAATTCTTTTCTGTATCTACATGGAAAGGATGCAAATGGACCCCTACATGGAGCCATGTATTGATACAAAATTAACTCTAAGTACCTTATAGACTTAACTATAAAATCTAAATGTGTGTATCTCTTAGAAGAAAACATTGCAGCAAATTGCAATCTTGGGTTTGGCAATGGTTTCTTAGTTATGCCACCAAAATTACAAGCAACAACAACAAAATTACAAACAACAAGATTTCATCAAATTAAAAAAACTTGGTCTTTTGTAAAAGTTCTATTAAAAGTATGAAAAAGTAGGCTAAATACTGAGACAAAGTATTTGCAAATCACATATTTGATAGGGAAATGTATTTGAACACATAGATTAACTCTTACAGCTCAACAATAAAAAGCAAACACCCAATTAAAAATAGACAAAGTATTTGAATAGACATTTATACAGAGAAAATATACAAGTGGTAAATGAGCCACAAAAAAGACACAACATTATCCATTAGGAAAATTCAAATCAAAATCAGGATATATCATGTTATACCCATTAAGATGGCTATAATAAAAAAATACAGATAATAGGATGGGCTGGAGAAGATGTGGAGCAACTAGAAACTTCATGCAGTGCTGATGGGAATGTAAAATAATGCTTTGGAAAACAATTTGTAATTCATCAAATAGATAAGCATAGAGTTATCATATAACCCAGTAATTCCAACTATAGATATGTACCAAAGAAAATTAAACATATGTCTTCACAGTTACGTATACACAATTTGTGATAGCAGCATTATTCATAATAGTCAAAAAGTAGGAAGAAAAACACACAAATATCCATCAAGTGATAAACTGGCTAAACAATATGTAGAATATCCAAACTATTAGATATTATTCACCAACAAAAACACTACTGAACTGTACATTTAAAAATGCTTAAGATGGTATATTTTGTCATGTTTTTTTATTCTACAATTAAACAAACAAACAGGAATTGAACTACTAATATACATGCTACCAAAGGGATGAAACTTGAAAAGAATTATGCTGTATGAAAGAAGACAGACCTCAAAAAAACTTATTTATGTTAAATGTCCAGCATAGGCAAATCGATCGGGACAGAAGGTAGATTAATGGTTGCTCTCTGGTGGCTCAGATGGTAAATAACTTGCCTGCAATGCAGAAGACTCGGTTCAATCCCAGGATTGGGAAGATCCTCTGGAGAAGGGAATGGCT
>NW_011494154.1:0-536 GCF_000754665.1 Bison bison bison | reverse complement strand
CGTTTTCCTGCAAAGAAGCAATTGTCATCTCATTTCATGGCTGCAGTCACCATCCACAGTGATTTTGGAGCCAAAAAAGAGGAAATTTGTCACTATTTCCATCTTTTCCCCTTCTACTTGCCATGAAGTAATGGGGCCAGATGCCATGATCTTAGTTTTCTTTTATTTTCTTTTTTAAATATTTTGTCTTAAGTCAGCTCTTTCACTCTCTTTCACCCTCATCAAGAGGCTCTTTAGTTCCACTTCACTTTCTGCCATTAGTGTGGTACTGACAGGGTAACAGGCAGGAAGGCTAGGGATCTCCAAATGAAGGAAATAGGCTGCAAGGGTCAGACTTTTTTTATCTCCCTCTTAAGAGGCAGGAGGAAACAAACTAAAAGTGTCAGACTTTTTTCCCCTTCTCTATATAAAACTAAAAGGAAGTTTATTTGAGAATTCTGTATGGCCATGACTGCCTAAACTTAACTTTTCTCGAACCTTGAGCTAACCAATGCATTTTTCTTATGAAAATGTTTTTCTTAAGCTATGTTAGTGAA
>NW_011494153.1:16579-17366 GCF_000754665.1 Bison bison bison | reverse complement strand
TTGATTTCCAGTTTTTTGTTTTTTTTTTTTTCATTGTAACTTGGGCTAATGAGGAGACTAGTCTTTCACAGAGGTGAGGAGATAAAAAATTCATAAGACAGGGTGTGTAGGCATGGGGCAGGGGTGTGTCAAGGCTTTCGGCATTCTGAAAACATTGCCTCAATCAGCACCTTCACTTGTTGTGACCCAAATGTTACATTTAAAAAGATAGTTTTAGATTCTGACCAAACATCCAACAGAAGTATCACTTTGTTTCTTTCCCTTTGGCCTTTCATCTTTTCCCTGAAAGATATGTGATATAGGATTTTGTGTTCTTAGAACCTGAAAGGATCCTTAGGACACAATCTCGAATCTGCTTGGTTTTCACCCCATAGACAATAGGGTTCATAGTGGGAGGTAGGAGCAGGTAAATATTGGCCACAATGATGTGACAAGATGAAGGAACTGTATGGCTCCCAAAGCGATTAAAAAAGAAACAGAAGAAGGCTGGGCTGTAGGAGAAAACTATAGCACAGATGTGGGCAGTGCAGGTGCTGAAGGCCTTCCGCCGAGCTTCTGTTGATGATAGACTGACCACTTCCCGGAGGATCATGGTGTAGGAAATGGCGATGCACAGGATGTCAAAGCCTCCAATTAGGAAGGCAGCCATCAGACCATAGACAACATTGATCTTGATATTTCCACAAGATAGCTTGGCCACAGATAGCTGGTCACAGTAGGTATGGTGTATTAGGTTGCCTCTGCAGTAGGGTAGTTGCTTGGTGAAAAAAACCAAAGGAATGATAAG
>NW_011494153.1:14048-15830 GCF_000754665.1 Bison bison bison | reverse complement strand
ATCACATATATTGCAACAACATTATTTTAAACAAAAGAAAAAATTCCTATAATTGATAAATAAGAATCTCAAAATAGATAAATCTTCATAAATTTTTAATTAATTGGTTGCAGTCTTTCTAATTAATTTTTGTTTAATCCTACATAAATGTTAATTATTGTACACATCTCCTTTTGGGTGTATTCTTAAGGAAAATCTCATTAATTACTCATCAGTGACACAATAGATGTGGTTAGGATGCATTTAATGTTGCTCTTATTTCTAACAGAGTTCATATCTATGCTTACTGTAAACCAGGCACAGTTCTAGGATTTTATAAAAATTAACTCATTTAGTTTTCACTACAAGCTCAGAAAGTAATCTTTTATTAATCTGTACTTTGCTGCTGTTGTTGTTCAGACTCTAAGTCGTGTCGCTTTGTGACCCAATGAACTGCAGCACGCCAGGCTTCCCTGTCTTTCACTAAACCCTGAGTTTGATCAAACTCATATCCATTGAGTTGATGATACCATCCAATCATCTCATTCTCCGTCAACCCCTTCTCCTCCTGCCCTCAATCTTCCCTAGCATCAGGGTCTTTCCCAATGAGTGGGCTCTTTGCATCAGGTGGTCAAAGTTTTGGAGCTTCAACTTCAGCATCAGTCCTTTCTATGAATATTCAGGGTTGATTTCCTTTACGATTGACTGGTTTGATCCCCTTGCTGTCCAAGGGACACTCAATAGTCTTCTCCAGCACCAGAATTCAAAAGCATCAATTTTTTGGCTCTTAGTCTTTTTAATGGTCTGCACTTTATAAATGAGTAAATGGAAACCCTTGGTAGAAATTTTCTTCATACATAAATGTCATAGGTTTTTCCAAATTCTAGCTTCAGGTATAAGGTATTAAGAAGATTTTGATCCTTTTGCAACTACCTCTCCTTCCTTTGTTTTTCTTCATTTATTTGCTTTCTGGCTCTGAAATAGTTAAGAAAATTTTATAGTGTCTGTGCTTTCAAGTTTAATGCTGATAATGGTGATGATAGATGAATAAAGGGAATATTTCATGCAAAGATGAACAGAATAAAGGACAGAAATGGTATGGACCTAACAGAAGCAGAAGATATTAAGAACAGTTGGTAAGAATACAGAAGAATTATACAAAAGAGATCTTCATGACCCAGATAACCACGATGATGTGATCTCTCAACTAGAACCAGACATGCTGGAGTGCAAAGTCAAGGGGGCCTTAGAAAGCATCACTATGAACAAAGCTAGTGGAGGTGATGGAATTTCAGTTGAGCTATTTCAAATTCTAAAAGATGCTATTAAATTATGGCACTCAATATGCCAGCAAATTTGAAAAATGCAGCAGTGGCCACAGGACTGGAAAAGGTCAGTTTTCATTCCAATCCCAATAAAGGCAATGCCAAAGAATGCTCAAACTACTGCACAGTTGCACTTATCTCACACACTAGCAAAGTGATACTCAAAATTTTCCAAGCCAGGCTTCAGCAATACATGAGCTGTGAATTTCCAGATGTTCAAGGTGGATTTAGAAAAAAACAGAGGAACCAGAAATCAAATTGCCAACATCCGTTGGATCATCGAAAAAGTAAGAGAGTTCCAGAAAAACATCTACTTCTGCTTTATTGACTATGCCTAAGCCTTTGACGGTGTGAATCACAACAAACTGTGGAAATTCTGAAAGAGATGGGAATACAAGACTACCTGAACTACCTCCTGAGAAACCTGTATGCAGGTCAGGAAGCAACAGTTAGAACTGGACATGGAACAACAGACTGG
>NW_011494153.1:13207-13643 GCF_000754665.1 Bison bison bison | reverse complement strand
CTTGATGTACTCCTTTTCCTATTTGGAACCAGTCTGTTGTTCCATGTCCAGTTCTAACTATTGCTTCCTTACCTGCAGATAGATTTCTCAAGAGGAAGGTCAGGTGGTCTGTTATCCCCATCTCTTTAAAAATTTTCCACGGTTCACATTGATCCACACAAAGGCTTTGGCATAGTCAATAAAGCAGAAATAGATTTTTTTCTGGAACTCTCTTCATTTTTCAGTGATCCAACAGATGTTGGCAATTTGATCTCTGGTTCCTCTGCCTTTTCTAAATCCAACTTGAACATCTAGAAGTTCACGGTTCATGTACTACTGAAGCCTGGCTTGGAGAATTTTGAGCATTAATTTACTAGTGTGAGAGATACGTGCAATTGTGTGGTAGTTTGAGCATTCTTTGGCATTGCCTTTCTTTGGGATTGGAATGAAAACTGAC
>NW_011494153.1:9394-13107 GCF_000754665.1 Bison bison bison | reverse complement strand
AAGACATTACTTTACTGACAAAGGTCCATCTAGTCAAAGCTATGGTTTTTCCAGTAGTCATGTATGGATGTGAGAGTTGGACTATAAAGAAAGCTGAGCGCCAAAGAGTTGATGTTTCTGAACTGTGGTGTTGGAGAAGACCCTTGAGAGTCCCTTAGACTTCAAGGAGATCCAACCAGTCCATCCTAAAGGAAATGAATCCTGAATATATATTGGAGGGATTGATGCTGAAGCTGAAACTCCAATACTTTGGCCACCTGATGGGAAGAACTGACTCATTTGAAAAGATCTTGATGCTGGAAAGATTGAAGGCAGGAGGAGAAGGGGATGACAGAGGATGAGATGGTTGGATGGCATCATCGACTCAATGGACATGAGTTTGAGTAGGCTCCAGGAGTTGGTCCTGGACAGGGAATCCTGGAATGCTGTAATCCATGGGGTCCTAAAGGGTCAGACATGACTGAGCTACTGAACTGAACTGACTGATATCTTGTTTTGTGAAGTCATTTACTGGGCATTGTGAATCTGGAAATCTATGGCCATAAACTTTCATTTTGGAAATTTTCTTCTATTAACTTTTGATCATTTCTTCCCATCCATGGTCCTTGTTATTTGACTACAATTACTTTTTGCCAGATATTGAATCTTCTGGGCTTTTTCTTCTCTTTGTGTTTAAAAATTTCCTCATCTTGAATCAATTCATTTTTTGGATTCATTTTCTAGAAAATTCAACTATGTTTTCCTAAATCACCCTAATACTACACCCCTGTGTAGCGCTGTTGTTGATGGATTTTACAAGATCTTACTTTCTCTGAATTTTGTGACTCTGAGAACAATATTTTTATATATACTTAATACACATATGTTATATATGTGTATATTATATATATATGCTTCAAATGTATTATTTCAATAATGCCTGTCTCAATTTTTATTTATTTTTTATTTTTTAAATTCTATTTTATTTTTAAACTTTACAATATTGTGTTAGTTTTTGCCAAATATCGAAATGAATCCAATTTTTATTTTTAAAGATTTTTTGCCTTTCATTTGAAAGTGTTACTGAAATGTATGATAACCATTGACTGTTAATTTATGCTTAAGAAAGAGGTTATAGAAAGTTTTTGATTCTAAATACCAGTAATTGGTGAGTCTCATCAACTGGTAGCATTTATTTTGAGTCCTCAGGTTGGAACCTCTGCTTCGTTGGAGACAGTTAGCAGGTTCATAGCTTTTTTCCTGAGGAGCTTTCATGTTTTGCTGAAAAAAAAATCCAGTAATCTACATCCTGGAGGGTTACATAACAGGCTGCCAGTGATCTTGGAGTGACACAGTGGAAAGACTGAGGCTCTCACACTTCAATGTGAATATGAGATTCAACCTTCCCATATTTAATGATGCTTCATTCTTGACCTTTGTCACACCTGAAATATATGCATTTATATTACCTGTTAAACTTTCTTCCCCGAATAAACTTCCAGTCACCATAAAATAAAAGTACCATTGTTTAAAATGGTAGATGTATTAGAGCTATCAGATTGTTCCTTAGTCAGTTTTTCTACCTACATTTTGGTTGTATCTTCATGTATTTATACCGAGGATGACAGGTGAAACCACTGCAAAAGGAAAGTTTTTGGAAATAGTAAAGCAATATAGGATAATCATGTTTCTTAAAGCACTCTTTAAATTACTCTTCCTATTCCATTGTGAAAACCTTCAGTTCAGTTCAGTCTCTCAGTTGTGTCCGAATCTTTGCAACCCCGAGGACTGCAGCACACCAGGCCTCCCTGTCCATTGCCAACTCCTGGAGTTTACTCAAACATGAAAACCTTACACTAATATAAGAACACATAGAAATGAAAACTAAGTGAACTTAGAGTTACATCAAGAAAACTTTCTAGGAGAAATGGACAATTCATCTCAGACCTGAAGCAAGCCTATATTTCTGGCAGACCAAACAGGTAGAGCAATATTTTCTCTTTTTTGCTTTTGCTTTTTCCTATTCAAATCATACTGACATTTTTAGCTTTGTGAATTTACAGTCTTCTCTCCTTTTTTCCACTCCCCCATCCTTTCCAAAATAACCTCTATATTACATTTTTCACGAAAATTCAACTCTTGGACAGGTTAGAGTGCCAATCTCTAAAGCTTCTTAATATGATATAATACCAAAATACTTGGCTTATAGTCACAGAATAAATTTGTAGATGAAATCATTTTTTCCACTAGCTTAATATCATGATATTATAAAATCTTATTATATTCTTGAATCATACACAATATAATAAAATCCTTAATACTAAGATTTTACTTCATACTTGCATTGTATAGCAAGGCACTTAGTACATATTAGATGTCAATAAATATTTTTAATGAATTAACAGATTATGAATTATACTTTTATACTTGAGTTTAAACATTGTTAAACTAAATGCTGTAGTCGAAACATTATTATTTGGAAGACATAAAGCAACCACCAGAAGAAACAAAATATAATATGTATCTAATGTGAGTAAGGTCGATCAGTCGTGTCCGACTCTTTGTGATCCCATGGACTGTAGTCTATCAGGCTTCTCTGTCCATGGGATTTTCCAGACAAGAGTACTGGAGTGGGTTGCCATTTCCTTCTCCAATATGTATCTAATAAATCACCAGAAATTGTACATGCCCAAAAAATACATAATAAAGTGGAGAAAATGAAATCTCAAGAAAGCAAGAAAAATAATGTGATAGACAAAATAAACATATTTGTTTGCAAATAGGATCAATCGTTTAAACTAAAGCTTTATTTTTTAAGATATATATATTAAAAAAGAGGTATGTCAGAAAGAAAATCATGCTGAAAGTATGCACAAAAGTTTTATGGGAAATAGAAAACACCAAAATAATATAAACACATCAAGAAATTTGGGAGGAAATACTGATTTCAGGCAATGCCAAAATGTAAGCAAGAAAATGTTGGATTAAGAGCACTTTTGAGGAAAATAGACAAAGGCTTGATATGCAGCAGTTAATGTATCAAACTGTTCCCTCTTTAGGTACTAAAATAAATTCTCCTGCTCAGTTTGTTGAACCACAGGTGAAGTTTCAAAATTGGGCATCATTTAAATCATGTCACAGCTTATTAGCTGATCCTCCATTTCTTATTTTAGTGCAATTGGTGTTGCTTTAAATTATTAAGACCAAGAGTAGCAAAAGCTTTACATGTCACACTTTGGAAATAAAGAATACTGTGGATTTACAATATAAGAGTTGTGTTTCCATGAATACCAAAATTACAACCAACTTTCTTTCTGTCAGGCTTGTAAAAGTACATTTTATGCTTGAATATGATATTATATATTTTCAGATTACTTTCACAGATGTTACTAAAAGAAATAAAAATGCTATAAAAATCACAGGTATGTATATATGTCCATATGTTTATGCATATATATAATAAGCATTGAAATAAAATAGACACTGAAATTTGTTTTTGATAAATATTTAGCTGCTGCTGCTGCTGCTAAGTCACTTGAGTCCTGTCCAACTCTGTGCAACCCCATAGACAGCCCAACAGGCTCTCCCGTCCCTGGGATTCTCCAGGCAAGAACACTGGAATGGGTTGCCATTTCCTTCTCCAATGCATGAAAGGGAAAAGTGAAAGTGAAGTCGCTCAGTTGTGTCCGACTCTTAGCGACCCCATGGACTGTGGTCCACCAGGCTCCTCTGTC
>NW_011494153.1:8499-9294 GCF_000754665.1 Bison bison bison | reverse complement strand
AACCATTGTTCAGTCTCTAGGTAGTGTCCGACTCTTTGTAACCCCTGCTGCCCCATTCCCCCGCCATGGATTGTAGCCCATCAGGCTCCGCAGTCCAAGGGGTTTCCTAGGCAAGAATACTGGAGTGGGTTGCCACTTTCTGCTCCAGGGGATCTTTCTGACACATTGCAGGAGGATTCTTTACCACTGCACCAAGGGGGGGGGCAACCATACAAACAATGTTTTCTAACTCTAGCTCTCAGTTCAGTTCAGTTCATTTCAGTTGCTCAGTTGTATCTGACTCTTTGCAACCCCATGGAGTGCAGCATACCAGGCTTCCCTGTCCATCACCAACTACCAGAGTTTACTCAAACTCATGTCCATTGAAATGGTGATGCCATCCAACCATCTCATCCCTTGTTGTCCCCTTCTCCTCTTGCCTTCAATCTTTCCCAGCATCAGGATCTTTTCAAGTGAGTCAGTTCTTCACATCAGGTGGCCAAAGTATTGGAGTTTCATGTACAACATCAGTTCTTCCAATGAATATTCAGGACTGATTTCCTTTAGGATGGACTGGTTGGATCTCCTTGCAGTCCAGGGACTCTCAAGAGTCTTCTCTAACACTGCAGTCCAAAAGCATCAATTCTTCAGTGCTCAGCTTTCTTTATCATCTCTCACATCCATGCACGACTACTGGAAAAACCATAGCCTTGACTAAACAGACTTTGTTGGCAAAGTAATGTCTCAGCTTTTTAATACACTGTCTAGGTTGGTCATAACTTTCCTTCCAAGGAGTAAGCGTCTTTTAATTTCATG
>NW_011494153.1:5884-7561 GCF_000754665.1 Bison bison bison | reverse complement strand
GAATGGCATTGAAATATGTATAATATTATATATGAAACAAGTCGCCAGTCCAGGTTCGATGCACGATGCTGGATGCTTGGGGCTGGTGCACTGGGACGACCCGGAGGGATGGTATGGGGAGGGAGGAGGGAGGAGGGGTCGGGATGGGGAACACATGTATGCCTGTGGTGGATTCATTTAGATATATGGCAGAACCAATACAACATTGTAAAGTTTAAAAATAAAATAAAATTTAAAAAAATGATGATTAAGATAGTAGCAATAATAAAATACAACAATTGATTCTAGATTTACATTCCTTCAATTAGACAATAAAGGTAATATCCATATACTTTGATTAATATGTAAAAATAAAATGACTTTGGAAGGAGATTAAAAACACCATTAAATTCTGTAAAGTGAAGGTAACATATTACTCTTCTGATAAATATTTCTCTATGAAACTTAATATACATTAGTCTATGTGTTTTTAACAAAAACTTGGATGACAGCATATTAAATATAAACACTGCTATTTTCTTGGGCAACTAAGATTTTTTTATACAAGAAATTATAATATTAAATATACACAGAAAAAATATTTTGCTTAATGTTTTTACTTTTATTTTTTGAGATGAAACAATAAAATGAATATTTATTATTTATGATAAACAATAAAATGAATTATTTTGACAATTTAAAAATGGACAATTCAGCATTTGTTAGTACATTCACAATGATGTGTAACCACTACCTCTCTATCTAATTGTAGAATATTTCCATTACATTAAAAGCAAGGCCTATACTCTTTAAGCATCATTTTCTATTGCCTCTTCCCTTCAGAATAGGACAAACACTAATAGGCATTCATTTCTATGACTTTTATTCTAGCCATTTCATGTACATGGAATGACAAAATATGAACTATTTTTATCTGACTTTTTTCACTTAGGATGTTTCAAAATTCATGTTTTGCATGTGTTAATTCCTTTCATTGTGGCGTTTCATTTTATGTGTCAAAATGACTGCCATGGTGTGCCTAGATTAAACGTTACTTCTGGGTATGTTTGGAGATTGCACTAAGTGGTTAGCTAAGTTGCCTCATAGTATCTCTGCCTCTGCATCCATTTGTTTGGTTGTGGGGTCCTCACAGTAACACTACATCCCCGTGTGGTTACATGCCCTAGATAACTGCTCACCAAGTCAAAAACAATTGTAAGTCCCTTTTGTGATTTTTCCAAAAGCCCTGTGACCAAATCTCTCCCACTTCCCAGGACCTGCCACTGTTCACCCTTAGATAAGACCCCTGTAGAGCTACAAAACTTCTTCTTTATGGTAAAAATTGACTGATATATGCATCTGCATATTATTTTGGAAAGAATTGATATATTCACATTCATGAGCACTGTATATTTTTTCATTTAAATATTTATAATTTATTTCATCAGTACCACATAGTTCTTTATCTATTATAGTATACATATTATTATATGATAGCAATCATTGCAGATGGTGATTGCAGCTATGAAATTAAAAAACACTTGCTCCTTGGAAGAAAAACTATGACAAACCTAGTCCACTTAATCCACAGGCTCCTCTGTCCATGGGATTCCCAGGCAAGAATACTGGAGTGGGTTGCCATTTCCTTCTCCAGGGGATCTTCCTGACCCAGGAATTGAACCAGGGTTTCCTGCATTG
>NW_011494153.1:4423-5784 GCF_000754665.1 Bison bison bison | reverse complement strand
AGCCCCTTAGATTGCAAGGAGATCCAACCAGTCCATTCTGAAGGAGATCAGTCCTGGGTGTTCTTTGGAAGGACTGATGCTAAAGCTGAAACTCCAATACTTTGGCCACCTGATATGAAGAACTGACTCATTTGAAAAGACCCTGGTGCTGGGAAAGATTGAAGGTTGGGGGAGAAGGGGACAATGGAGGATGAGATGGTTGGATGGCATCACTGACTCAATGGACATGAGTTTGAGAAAACTCTGGGAGTTGGTGATGGCCGTGGAGGCTTGGGATACTGGAGTCCATGGGGTCACAGAGTTGAAGATGACTGAGTGACTGAACTGAACTGAAAATGCATGGTAGGGATAAAATGACCAATAAACCTCTCATAGTCCCTGTTCTCATGGAAACTGTGATCTAGCTGGGACCTAAGGATAAAATGTTAGGTAAATAATGAAGCAAATATTATTTAGATTAAAGAAGTGCTTTGAAACAAAAGTACCCAGAGATCTGAGAACTTAAAATGAAAAGAATTAACTTAGTTTTGGTGTCAGAGAAGGATTTCCTGAAGCAATACCAATTTATGTTGATGACAAATATTTCAATGTGAGTTTAAAATGGCATGTTTTTAGTGGGAGAAAAAGGAAACAGATGAAATATTCTAGGAAGTTTCAGATTCCCAAATGGGAAGGATCTTGGCATATTTAATGTAATAAAAGAGGATAAATATGGCATTAGCTCTGAGATATAGTGGAGAATGAAATACAGTGGGAAATAGTACTTTTAAGATAACAGAGGGCAGAAACTTACAAGCAAATTAATGTTAAAATAGTAAGGGACCACTGAAAGTGGAGGTTTAACAATAGCAGCAGTGTGAAGATGAGATTAAATGTAACAGGGATACAGATTAGATAGGCAACAGTAATCCAAGGGAGAGATGACTGTGTCTTGAACCGGGATAGGGGAAGTGAAAATGAATAAAACAGATAGATTTGGAAGATATGTTAGAGATAAAATTGATCATTTTTATACCTGAAGGGCACTTCCCAGGTGGCACTAGTGGTAAAGAATTTGCCTGCAATGCAAGATATGCAGCAGACGTGGGCAACAATTCTAATTTCTTGGTATATGCAGTGGGATGACAGGTGATGCTATTCACATTCTTAAAGAAGACTGGAAAAAGAGCAAGTTACAGGGCAAGAGAGAGTTCAAATTACGTTATGTCAAGCATGAGGTGCCTCTGAAGCATCCACGTGAAAACTGTTTAGCCAGCACATGAAAAGTGGTCCCACAAATGGAGAAAGTAGCATGGAAACATATACACTAACATATGTAAAATAGATAGCCAGTAGGAATTTGCTGTATGACTCAGGGAACT
>NW_011494153.1:3893-4323 GCF_000754665.1 Bison bison bison | reverse complement strand
GAAAGTTGGACTGTGAAGAAAGCTGAGCACCAAAGAATTGATGCTTTTGAACTGTAGTGTTGGAGAAGATTCTTGAGAGCCCCTTAGATTGCAAGGAGATCCAACCAGTCCATTCTGAAGGAGATCAGTCCTGGGTGTTCTTTGGAAGGAATGATGCTAAAGCTGAAACTCCAGTACTTTGGCCACCTAATGCAAAGAATTGACTCACTGGAAAAGACTCTGATGCTGGGAGAGATTGGGGTCAGGAAGAGAAGGGGATGACAGAGGGTGAGATGGCTGGATGGCATCACGGACTCGATGGACATGAGTTTGAATGGACAGGGAGGCCTGGTGTGCTGCAATTCATGGAGTCGCAAAGAGTTGGACACAACTGAGCGGCTGATCTGAACTGAACTCCTGCATTGCAGGCAGATTCTTTACCAACTGAGCC
>NW_011494153.1:0-1009 GCF_000754665.1 Bison bison bison | reverse complement strand
TTTTACAGCAATGAGAAATAAGAAATTCTTAGAAAGATTGGTGGGTGTGGAGGTGATACTGAGATTCTCATGACAGGACATGCATTTGGAGATGCACTTACTACTAGATAAGTCCCATTTTAGGGGCCAAAATAGAACTTGCAAAGATTTTGCCAACTCCCACCTAAACAGGAAACTAAAAGTCATCTTTATCTTTTCTTTCCTGGGAATGCCCACTCATATGTTTTGGGATTTGGTATTCTTAGAACCTGAAAGGATTCCTAAAACACAGTCTCTTATCTGCTTGGTTTTCACCCCATACACAACAGGATTCATAGTTGGAGGCAACAGTAGATAAATATTGGCCACAATGATGTGACAAGAGGGAGGGACTGTATGGGCCCCAAAGCGATGGGAAAAGAAGGAGAAGAAGGCTGGGCTGTAGGAGAAAACTATAGCACAGATGTGAGCAGTGCAGGTGCTGAAGGCCTTCCGCCGAGCTTCTGCTGAGGAGAGGCTGACCACTGCCCTCAGGATCATTGTGTAGGAGACTGTGATGCACAGTATGTCAAAACCTCCAATCAGGAGGGCAACAATCAGACCATAGATGGCATTGACCTTGATATTTCCACAAGACAACTTGGCCACAGACATGTGGTCACAGTAAGTGTGGGGAATTACGTTGCCTCTGCAGTAGGGCAGGCGCTTGGTGAGGAAAGGGAAGGGAATGATGAGCAACATCCCTCTGAGAAAGGTGGAGAGACCCACCTTTGCAATGACAGGATTTGTGAGGATAGTTGAGTAGCGCAGAGGGTAGCAGATGGCCACATAGCGGTCCAGGGCCATGAGCATGAGCACCCCAGACTCCATTCCTGTTAGGGTGTGGACGAAGAACATCTGGATCAGGCATCCATCAAAGCCAATTTTCTTGAGATGAAACCAGAAGATGGAGAGGGCTTTAGGGACTGTGCTAGAGCATATGACAAGATCAGTTAGGGAAAGCATGGCCAAGAAGTAATACATAGGTTTG
>NW_011494152.1:30146-30884 GCF_000754665.1 Bison bison bison | reverse complement strand
ATGGACATGGGTTTGGGTAGAATCCAGGAGTTGGTGATGGACAGGGAGGCCTGGTGTGCTGCGGTTCATGGGGTCACAAAGAGTCAGACACGACTGACTGAACTGAACTGAACTGATAACTATCTTCCCCTTTCCATTTCCCAGCCTCTTTTGCAATTAGATTTTCCATGTGACTAGTTTTGACCATTATGATATATGTAAGTCTTGAGTGTCACATTCAGGCCAAAGGGAAGATTTGATGTGTCTTCCCTACACACTGCCCCTAAGCTCCTGCTGACTATTCGATGCTGGGGCAAAAATAAACCTCTGATTGGCAGCAGCCTGAGGCCCCAAGTAACTGTTTACTAGAAAACTTCATAGCTTGTAACTGACTAGCTTGGACTGACTGATCCAAGAGCAGATCATATCTGTTATCCAGCATTTCCCATCTTTTCTTAATTAACCCCTCCCTACCCTTAAACTCCGCCTTGAGAGTAGAAATTGTCTTACTCTGCTTTGACTATTTTGTGTGCAGCATAGGGTTTCCCTGGTGACTCAGATGGAAAAGAATCTGCCTGCAATGTGGGAGGCCCAGGTTCGAACCCCGGGTCAGGAAGATCCCCTGAAAAGGGGATGGCTACCCACTCCAATATTCTTGCTGGGAAATCCCATGGACCCAGGAGCTTGGTGGGTTACAGGCCAAGAGTCAGATTCAACTGAGCAACTAACACTGAATCCTTAAACTCACTCCAGTTTTCT
>NW_011494152.1:24342-26947 GCF_000754665.1 Bison bison bison | reverse complement strand
GCTCAGTCGTGTCTGACTCTTTGTGACCCCATGGACGGTAGCCTACCAGGCTCCACGGTCCATGGGATTTTCCAGGCAAGAATACTGGAGTGGGCTGCCATTTCCTTCTCCAGGAGATCTTCCCAAACCTGGGATCAAACCTGGGTCTCCTGCATTGCAGACAGACGCTTTACCGTCTCAGCCACTAGGGAAGCCCAGACAAGGTACCAGACATGGTACCTTGAGCAAGTCACTAAACCCTGTCTCCTTCAGTTTCCTTATGCAGTAAGAGAATATGAACAATACATAATACACTGTGTTGTTGTGAAGATTAATGAGATAATTCACACAGTGTAGAGCATACAGAGAAGCTTGGGTATACAGTAAGAACTCAAAGAAAAAGGGGGCGGAGACACATTATTTTACTAACAGTCATTGCTATTACCAATGCAGTCCATTTTATTATAAAATTGTGAATAAGGAATAAAATTGTCACACTCATCATAGTGCCTGGCACATGACAGGTTATCAAGGAAAAGTGTGTGTATATGTGTACATACATAGTCACAAATGGAAGTATTTTTATAAAACTCTTGAGGCAATGTCTTGGTAAGTACTAACTGTGTAAAAATTATGGTTGCTGCTGCTAAGTCACTTCAGTCATGTCTGACTCTGTGTGACCCCATAGATGGCAGCCCACCAGGCTCGCCCGTCCCTGGGATTCTCCAGGCAAGAACACTGGAGTGGGTTGCCATTTCCTTCTCCAATGCATGAAAGTGAAAGTGAAGTAACTCTTAGCGAGTCCAACTCTTAGTGACCCCATGGACTGCAGCCTACCAGGCTCCTCCGTCCATGGAATTTTCCAGGCAAGAGTAGTGGAGTGGGTTGCCATTGCCTTCTCCAAAAATTATGGTAATAGATGCCAATTTAATCATGGGCTAACACAATTCTAAGCAACTTACGTGTAAAAACTGGATTCACCACTTTAACCACTCTTTGATGATGTCACTGTTGCCCCTTCTCAGATAACAGATGAAGAAATTTAGGCTAAGAGAGTGTGAATCCCTCATCCAATTTGATCTGGCAAGCACAACTTGAAGCCCATGGTTTGGCTCTAGCACCAGGCTCTTATCCCTGCACTTTAGCGCTCCTCTGTATAAGTACCAAGCTGTGAGTAGCAGATCAATAATGGGTAAACATTCAAAGGTGAAAGGCAGCTGTGCTGAAGGCAGCTGGTTTGCTCATCATTATAATGTTTGTCTTTGGGGAACATCTTTGTGCCTTCGGTCTCAGTAAGTGCTCTCTTCCTGAAAGGGCTGTCCAATGACACAAACTGCTGCTGAGATCCCAGACCCTGAAAGCAATGATTCCTCACCTTAATGTAAAAGTTAGCCTTCTCATTGTTTCTGTTCCTCTCTTGATTTGTCACTGAGAGCTCTTTGCTGACTTACTATGAATTTCTAACTCTGTACACATCAAGAAATCTGTACATTACACAGTAATTAATCATTTAATGGTTTCCAGAAATAAGAGGAAATTGTTTTCGAGTGAGTGCTGTTGGAAGTCTTCAGAATGAGTGATAGTTTGTTTTGACTGTTTCATATTTTGAATGTCTTCTAATTTTATTATTGTGGTTTGTTGTGCCTGATTTATGGAATTAGGACTATTTCATAATGTTGTAATTTGTGCTCTGTGTTTAGCTTGTGATCAGGAAAATGATGATATTATTTCTATTCTAATAATATTTTTACCAGGTAAATGTAGATATTTTGAAATCTTTCCAGTATATTTTTCCAAAAAAAAAAAAAAGACCCTCAAAACAGTTTTAACAGGTTTTATATGTGTGCAACTTTGGAATAACAGCTCATGATAAAGAATCCAAAAACAGTTGCCAATTATGTGCTTTCATTCTCTAAATATTCTACTGTGGTGCTAATGAGGTCATGGCAAATTAAAAGGAAGTGAATGAATATTTAAATATTTATTGAGGAAAGAATTATATTTAACATACACTATATATTCCTTTATGTCCTTTAAAATATTGAATAATTCAGGTTACTTTTCTATGCCATGTATTATAACTATGCCATTGTCTTTCCATTTCCTAAACAAAACCAAAATAGCATAAAACCAAAACTATTTCACTGAGGACTTGCAATGTCTTCATTTTTTCCAGATTTATTGAGATATAATTAACAAAATTATATCTATTTCAGGTACATAACATGATGGTTTGATATACATATATATTGAAAATGAAAAGTGAAAGTATGAATCATTCAGTTATGTTCAACTCTTTGCAATCCCATTGACTGTAGACTGCCAGGCTCTTCTGTCCATGGGATTCTCCAGGCAAGAGTACTGGAGCGGGTTGCCATTTCCTTCTCCAGGGGATCCTCCTGATCTAGGGATCAAACCCAAGTCTTCTGCGTTGCAGGCAGATTCCTTACCATCTGAGCCACCAGGGAAGCCCCACAGATTAATACAATATAAAATGATTATTACAATCACATCCACCACCTCACATAGTTACCTTTTTTGTTGCAGTTGTGGTTGTGAACACAAGATCTACTCTGTAGCAAATTTCAAGTACACAAGATGGTATTATCTTAGATCATCAGAATGT
>NW_011494152.1:23305-24242 GCF_000754665.1 Bison bison bison | reverse complement strand
GGATGTCCTTCTTTTCATCTCTGAATAAAAACATATTCTTTATTTCCGTGTCTTGGCTATTTAATAATGCTACTATGAACATGCTAGTGAAAATATCTCTTTAAGATACAGATTTCATTTCCTTTGTATATAAATCTAGTAATGAAATTTCAGGATTATATGATAGTTCTAATTTTAATGTTTTGAGGAATCTCCATACTGTTTTCCAAAGTGGCTGCACAATGTACATTTCACCAATAGCTCACATGGGTCATGATGTCTTCATAGTTACAGCTCTGAAAGTTGGGTACAACAGATTCTTTGGGGCATACTGCAGTGAAGGCTGTGGAAACAACTCAAGATTAGAAAGATGGACAGACTTATCCTCAGTCAAGGGGGTGACTTGAAGCAAACTCCTTCACTTCTTGTTACAGTATCAATTCACCAGGAGGATATATCAATGGTCAATATATATGCATCTGACATTGGAACACACCTAAATATATTAAGAAAATGTTAACAGGTCTGAAGACAGAAGTAGAACTCAGTGCCACATTTTCAACAATAAATAGATCATCCAGATAGAAAACCATTAGTAAAATATCAGATTTGAGGTAAACTTTAGATCAAATGGACCTACCATTTACAGCACATTCGACCCAACAGCAGTAGAATTATTCTTCTCAAGCACATACAAAAAACATTCTCCAGATATGTTAAGTAACAAAACAGGTCTTAGCAGATTTAAGATGATTAAAATCATACCAAATATCATGTATGACCACAACAGTATGAAATTAAAAGACAATAACAGGAGAAAAGCTAGAAAGCTCACTAATATGTGAAAATTAAATGACATGTTCCTGAATAATTAATAGGTCAAAAAGGAAATTTTTAAAAAATCTTTACACAAATGAAAATGGAAATAGAATGTAAAAAAACTTATGGGATTCTTCAA
>NW_011494152.1:22477-23205 GCF_000754665.1 Bison bison bison | reverse complement strand
ATTTTTTTTAAAGATAAAGCAGGATCTTATAGGGTTTATATTCTATGCATACTCATTAGGCATTGGAGGGTTTTAGACATAAAAGTGTCATGAACTAATTATTCTTTTTAAAAGGTCACCCTGAAAAAAATAAATAAATAAAAGGTCACCCTGTTTGCCACGTGGAGAATAGGCTGTATGAGTGGGGGCAGTGGCCAAGAAGACAAGCAGGGAGATCAGTGAGGAGGCTACTTCTGTGATACAAGCAGTCAGGTGATGATGTGGCTACTCTCAGTCCCTTTGTATTGTACTTCCTACAAGCTGGAGGATGCAGTGAGCCCTGTAATAAAATGGGAGAGACTCACTCCATATCTCTGGAATTATTACAAATCTCATTACTGATAAGCTACACTTTTAAGACCTGAGGCCCTCCACGAAGCTATTTCTTAAGCCAACCACATCCTTGCATCCTATTTTTAATAATCATCAGTTCAGTTGAGTTCAGTCACTCAGTCATGTCCGACTCTTTGCGACTCCATGGACTGCAGCAAGCCAGGCTTCCCTGCCCATCACCAACTCCCAGAGTTTACTCAAACTCACATCCACTGAGTCTGTGATGCCATCCAGCCATCTCATCCTCTGTCGTTCCCTTCTCATCCCATCTTCAATCTTTCCCAGCATCAGGGTCTTTACAAATGAGTCAGTTCTTTGCATCAGGTGGCCAAAGTATTGAAGTTTCAGCTTCAGTT
>NW_011494152.1:19556-21502 GCF_000754665.1 Bison bison bison | reverse complement strand
GGTGGTGTCATCTGCATATCTGAGGTTTTTGATGTTTCTCCCAGCAATCTTGATTCCAGCTTGTGCTTCATCCAGCCGAGCGTTTCTCATGATGTACTCTGCATATAAGTTAAATAAGCAGGGTGACAATATACAGTCAATCATCTTATTAGCACCCAATTGAGATAAGTGACAATAAAATGAAAAAAAAAAAAGAAGAGCTAAAAAGAAATCTGTGCCAGGGTAAAACCACTCCAACCATCTGACCATTCCCTACCCCAATCCCTTGCTACCTCGTCATGTGCTGTCCTTATTATTTGTATTCAAAGGCAACTCAGGGACATACTTGCTCTTTTGACTTCACTTTAATCTTTCTTTGAACATGCTCTAATTTTCTGTCAGGATTACTCATTCCACAATTGTATTCTCCCTTGAAAATGGTTCCACCCAGACTTGATCAAGCCTTGGAACTTTTAGAGTACCACAGCCAGGCAGACTTCAGTGAATGCTACACAGCACTCCTCAAGAAATGGAGCTTTAATCAGTTGCTTCTTGGCCACAGGACAAGGTCCTCATAGATTCTAAAGCTGGGAATCAGAGTCCACCCAGGCAGAATGTAGACTAAGCTAACAGTTTTCTAGGCACTTAACTTTTTAAGCACCAAGATTATGTTTGCCTTTCCTCTATCAGGTTTCAACACACAACCATGATGAGGCACGTAGTACTCTCTCAGAGATGCATGCTAGATTGATTCATTGGCTACTCTATGAACATTCATGGCCACAACATAAGAATAAGTGGAACAGACTCTTCTTTCAAATTTTAGAATTCTAGACTATCAGAAACCACATAGTTCAATGTTTCTACAGGTTACATCATGTATAGAGCCTTTATAAAGCAAAAAACAATTATCTCTTATCTCTAATGTTGACCAAAATCATGTTTCTTTTAATGTATGCTCCACAAAGAGTTGGACATAACTGAGAGACATCACTTCACTTCATTTAATGTATGCTGCTTAAATGTGTGCCAACATAGCACTAGGTTTAGACTCTTAAGCTCATAGTTCTTATATGGCTTTAACATGAAAACGTTGAGAAAGTAAGCACAAAGCCAAATTAAAAGAACAATAATATTTAAAGTAGCTACATGATTTAATGTGATGTAACACATCTCACTGAAACTAAACTGTAGCTCACCATGTGAGTATAATGCTGGTAGCTAAGGTATAGGCTCCAGGGAGTTCTGTATATCTAAGTTACAGCAGGTAGAATGATGACCCAATTCTTCCACCACTTTCTGTGTTCATACTATGAAACTTTTGCTCAGATGACATACAGTGACATCATTTGGCTTTCACACGTCAAGATGATATCAACAAAGGCCAATTGTGCCTTGCACTTCTGCTGTTCAAATTAGCCATGGTGTCCATGGTATCATGGTCACAACCCCACAGGGGCCCTGAATCACGTGTGGCATTTATGTTTAAGGTGATCATGCAAGTAATAAGGGATAGACTTACATAGCTTATTTATGCTATTTGTTTTATAGATAATTATCAGAATGAATACACACACAGACAAAGTCTTATTTCAAGGAAATTTCAAGTCCCCTTAAAATGTAATTTAAGTGTAGTTTTGTAAATATTGATATTATACTGGTTGACAATTTTGCATATAAAACATAAAGTTATTACATTTCCGCCTTGTAGAAGTCCATAGATTCTCAAACCTGAGCTGTTTAAGGAGATCAGAGTATTAGTGTAGAGACCATGATAGCGTGGACACCATGACTAATTTGAACAGCATATCATTGTAGGAGCTATCCATTCTATGGTATGTTAAAGTACAGAAGTAATCATCCAAATTTTGGAGTGCTAGTGTTGGTCCCATTCCTGATTATAATATTGAAAACATCAACTCTTAGAGTCTCAGTTTTTCTCTTTTATCAAATGAGGATCATAACTC
>NW_011494152.1:18360-19456 GCF_000754665.1 Bison bison bison | reverse complement strand
CTCTCCTGCTGTCCTCAGAGTAGATGTAGAAGCCATTGAAATGACAGATGTAAAATGGCTTTGCGAACCATAAAAGACTGTGTACATGTGGGCCTCATTATTTCTTCTACCCTTTACTTTATTGATAAAATACATCCTGGAAACAGAAACAGGAAAAGATTCAGTCTTGATTTTGCTAGTTAGCCCATATCTGAAATGATCAGCAGGAGAATTTGAATTTACTCAGTACTAATATTTAGCATCACTTTCTTCAAATGATAAGTAAACTTTACACTGGAATTAAGTTTATTTTGTTTCTATCCACTTGGGTTTAGTAGAATATACATAGAAGTCTTTGCCAAATGGCCACCTCACCCCAAGGTTTTAATTTTGCTCTGAAAGGTTCTGATAATCATATTGACTTTGAAATAACCAATGAGAGAAAGTATCCAAGGAAAGGATAAATAATTCTCTAACCACAATTATCAATATTGCTATATTCAATTTTTAAAATATCCCTACACTTCTTGCAATTTTCTGTGTAAGCTGACTCTGTTCGGTCCCAATGATTTGGGCTGGTAGCCACACATATTAATTTTGCCCAGAAGCATTTCAGAAACTTAATTAAGCTGGCAGGTTGTGTGCTCTTCATGGTCCTTCTTGAATGCAGTCATATTTGTAAAACTTAAAGGCAAACTGGAAATCATCTTGGCACAATGCAATATTTCCAAATTTTTTGTCTAAATGGTAGTACTTGACATACCCATTAAAATGATTTTTTTCGTATTCATGGTTTCCAGAACACTCCTTACTCCATGTCTCCTGCTAGCTAAATTCTCCTGCTTCTCAAGAAGGTGAGTTATACCCTCTTACAGTTAACTTGCTGCATCACTTCTGATCTACTCAACTAGTACTTAGGTATTATGTCTTTCTATGTCAACCATATTAGATTTATTTGTGTATTTGTTTCATATCTTTTTCATTCATTGATGAATGAAAAGGATGAAGCATCATTCATCCTGGTATCTATCATGCTTAGCAATACTTCCTTTATAGAGTTATTGTGAGTATTAAATAAAATAATGAACTTCATGGATTGAATTTCATCCCTCCAAAT
>NW_011494152.1:16800-18260 GCF_000754665.1 Bison bison bison | reverse complement strand
CATGTCCAACACTTTGTGACCCCATGGACTGTAGCCTACCAGGTTCCTCTGACCATGGGATTTTCCAGGCAAGAATACTGGAGTGAGTTGCCATTTCTTTCTCCAGGAGATCTTCCCGGCCCAGGGATTGAACCCAGATCCCCCGCATTATAGGTGGACGCTTTCCCATCTGAACCACCAGGGAGGTCATTAGGGTGGGCCCTAAATCAGTATGGCTGGTGTCCTTTTTAAAAAGGAGAAGTTGGACACAGAGATACACATAGAGGGAAGATGACATGAAAAGACACAGGAAGAAAAAGGTCATCTACAAGCCTAGTGTTTCTCTGATAGCTCTGTTGGTAAAGAATCGCCCTGCAATGCAGGAGACCTGGGTTTGATCCCTGGGTTGGGAAGATCCCCTGGAGAAGGGAAAGGTTACCCACTCCAGTATTCTGGCCTAGAGAATTCCATGGACTGCATAGTCCATGGGTTCATAAAGAGTCGGACTCTACTGAGCAACTTGCACAAGCCTAGGAGATGAAATGGATTCTTCCCTCACTGCCTCAGAAGGAATCAACCTTGCTGTCACCTTAATCCAGAATTCTAACATCCAGATTGTGAGACAATATATTTCTGTTGTTAAAACCTCTGAATTTATGGTACTCTGTGATGACAGCCCTAACAAAGTCAAACATGCATGTATAATTTCTGGCTCACTATTGGCAAATCTATTCAATTGGTTTAAATGTGACCTTTTCAATGAAGCCTTCCTATCCTCTCACTTCCTGTTCTCCCTTCCCTCTTTTATTTATTTTTTTCCACTGTATTATCAACATCTATGTACAATCTATTTGGGTTCTTTTTTTGTTTATTGTTGTTTCATCTACTAGAATGTAAGTCCTATGAACATACACATATGCGTCTGTTTCCTTCTTGTATTACCCAGATAGCTGCCTGGCATGTAGTAGGCATTCAGTAAGAATTAATTGGAAGGACTGATGCTGAAGCTGAAACTCCAATACTTTGGCCACCTCATGTAAAGAGTTGACTCATTGGAAAAGACTCTGATGCTGGGAGGGATTGGGGGCAGGAGGAGAAGGGGATGACAGGATGAGATGGCTGGGTGGCATCACTGACTGGATGGACATAAGTTTGAGTGAACTCCAGGAGTTGGTGATGGACAGGGAAGCCTGGTGTGCTGCAACTCATGGGGTTGCAAAGAGTGGGAAACGACTGAGCGACTGAACTGAACTGAACTGAAGGATTAATTACATAACAGCTTCCCTGGTAGCTCAGATGGTAAAAAGTTTGCCTGCAATGCAGGAGACCTGGGTTCAGTTCCTGGGTCAGGAAGATCCCCTGGATAAGGGAATGGCTATCTACTCCAGTATTCTTACCTGGAGAATTCCATGAACAGAGGAGCCAGGCAGGCTACAGTTCATGGGATCACAAAAAGTTGGACGTGACTTAGCAACTGAGCA
>NW_011494152.1:14700-16700 GCF_000754665.1 Bison bison bison | reverse complement strand
AAAGGCTTATATCTAGTAGAGGGGGACAGATATGTAAGCAAACCAGTATTCCAAAGAGGTTCCTTTACCAAGAAGATAATCTGTCCAGAGTAGGATGGTAATCTTTAAAATATATATATTTATTTATTTGGCTGTGTGGGATCTTTAGTTGCAGCATGTGGGATCTAATTCCCTGACCAGGGATTGAACCCAGGTCCCCTGCATTGGGAGTGTGGAGTCTTAACCACTGGACTACCAGGGAAGCCCTGGGTGGTAATCTTTAACCCTTGAGGATCTTTCAAAAAGGGAGTGGTTCTCTTGCCACACTCATGAACCATCCTCTATTTTGTTTTGAAGTGTCCACAAACTGGATTTATAGATTCTAAGTCTACTCAATAAAGGGCTTTTTGTTGCCCTTACACTGCTTTCAGTGTTTCTAGTCTTAAAAGTGCTCACAGTGTTCTTTTCTCTACCGCTGGCTTTGGACTTTTACTCAGAAAGCTACAACATAGAAAGTCAGTTACAGAATGAAAGAGTAATTCTATTTTTTCTGTGCATGACTATAGAAAGTTAATCACAAAAGTGAATATTATATACCCTAAAGAATACTAGACTAAGCATCAAACTGTTCTAAGTCAGAATCTTAGTTTCTCCATTTCCTACATCTGTCATTTTGAGCAAATCACTTAAATTCTGTAACATTTTTCTTATCCATATAATACACTTAGGATGTGTGTATGTGCTGAGTTGCTTCAGTTGTGTCCCACTCTTTGCGACCTTATGTACTATAGCCCACCAGGCTCCTCTGTCCACGAGATTCTCCAGGCAAGAATACTGGAGTAGGTTGCCAGGCCCTCTCCCAGGGGATCTTCCCTACCCAGGGATTGAACCCAAGTCTCCTGTGACTCCTGCATTGCAGGCAGATTCTTTACCACTGAGGTACCAGGGAAAGCCAACCCTTAGATTACTTACCCTATTACTTTCATGGTTACTTATTATTATCAGGGGCCTGCAGAGTAAATTAGAAATCATCTAACTCTACATCTTATTTTGCCTAGATTCAGAGAGGTTACACAAATTTACCCTGTGGGTACAGTAATGAGGTCAGGATTCAGTAACACATTTCTTCAATTATTCCACTATATTTTGATGACTTTCTATACTGCAGTAACAATTCAAATGGAGGTAAGAAATGGGTTCAGTTATATTTTATAAATTCATATCTTAAAATTGATATGGAAATGCCTCTTGATAACTGCTAAGAAAATCACAAAGAATAAGTCTGTATTCTCTAGTCTACAGTGGTTGAATATTTATACTGAGCCAAGTTTTAAAAGGCTTAATTCAGTTTTTATGCCAAAAACATTACTTACAAATTCTAATTCAATAAAAAAAATTACAGAATGGAAGAGATCAAAACAGGGATTGTCTTTGTTTTTTTTTGTTTGTTTGTTTTAGTTTATTTTGTCCCTTGTTGCTTACATTTAAATGACAAATTCCCTTCTATCCTAAAGGAGGATTTAGCTGAAAGAAAGGCATTCCCTATTCAGAACAGGAAATATTTTCTATTCATGAAATAAAGTTTGAAATTGAATTAAAATAATTTAATTACAATATATAATTACCTTCCACAATCTTTAAAGTCAAGAGACCCATGGGATCTGGCTATTTGTAGAGATGTTTAATCCCTTTTTACTCTAGCATTCATTAAACAAAGTTAATTCCTTCTTAATTCCCCTCTGACACACATTATGCCTCTAAAGAAGAAAAGACCTTAAACAGAGTCTTTTCTTTAAACAGAGCTGCTGATTATGTCAAATTATTCAGGCAAGAACTCACTGAACAACTAAAACAATAGTTTCAAACAGATGACACTGTGTTTCAAGAACAAAAAAATCTTAAATAAACTATTGGGGCATGAATTAAGCTACCAATGGGAAATCTCAGTTAGCTGCAAATGCATGCCTAACTGAGATTTCAACATCATCTCCAAGTTGAGCCATCACTTAAAAGCCCTTTAT
>NW_011494152.1:13303-14600 GCF_000754665.1 Bison bison bison | reverse complement strand
GGTATGCATATCCAATTATGAAAAATCTCATTTACAGTTCCCAGATCCCTTAGTTTCTAGTAGATGCACATGAATGATGAGTTGCTTTTTTTTTGAAAACTAGTGCCCCTAGTCATTGAGGATGTACCTTAGTTTATTTCCTAATTTGTCTCTTTCTTTAGCTAGAAAACATAAATGGACAACATCAAGAGGAAATTTGAGGGAAGAGATGATTCTGGAAGATGGTAGCCATAATGGAGTGAGTGTGTGTGTGTGTTCAATTAATTCCCCTACAAGACAAAGTAACATGGAAAGGGATTTTTAAAACTCACAAATAAAATCCACAGCAATATTAGGTGACAGGAATTACCATGAAACTCAAAATAAGTGCAGGTGGGGAGAACCATTTGATGGCAAAAAGAACTGTCTGATAAGAGCAACTATGTAAGAGTAGGGAATTAATCCAATGCGGTATATCATTTTGGCTCAATTTACTTAACAATTTTATATACCTGTTCTTAAACTTTTCCTATATCTTTTTAAAAATATCTGTTTAAATATTTTTGCAATTTTCACTAGGTGTTTGTTGTTGTTTATTTACAAGAATTCTTTAAACTTCAAGATACAGGTTTTATCAGATATACTCATTGCAAATATGTCTTCCATGTCTATTTAAATTTTCTTAATGAGGTCCCTTGATGAGCAGTTTCTTTCAGTATGATGTGCAATTTATTTATTTTCAATTTTCTTAAAAATAATGCCATTTGTAAGAAAGTTTTGTTAACTCTGCAAACAGAGAGCTTTTCTTCTAGAAACTACTAGTTTCAGCTTCTTAATTAGGTCTGTGATCCATTGTAGGTTTTGTTTTATGTATGGTGTAAGGTAGTTATTAGTTTTAATATAGATATCCAGTTGTTCCAGGACCATTTGTTGAAAATGTTTTCTTCTTTCCATTGAATTTCATTAAAATCTTTGTTGGAAATTAATTTACTGTGTATGTGTGGGTCTATATATAGATTGTCAATTCTGTTTTCTAGTGTATTTATCCTTATGTCAATACCACATTGTCTTCAGTAATGTAGCTTTGTAATATACATTGAAGACTGAACAAATAATCTTAAAATTTATATGGATCCAATACATACCCCCAATATTACCAAAGCAATATTGAGAAGAAAAGAACAAAGCTGGAGGTTTCATGTGCCCATACTTCAGTGAAAGTGAGTGTTAGTCACTAATTCATGACCCAGTGGACTGGAGCCTGCCAGGCTCCTCTCTCCATGGGATTCTCTAGGCAAGATACTGGAGTGGGTAGCTA
>NW_011494152.1:12076-12710 GCF_000754665.1 Bison bison bison | reverse complement strand
AGATATAATATATATATATAATATATGTATTATATATATATATATATAATGAAACGTTCCATTTGCAACAATGTGGATGGACCTACAGGGTAATATGCTTAGTGAAATAAGTCAGACACAGAAAGGCAAATATTCCGTTATATATGGAGTCTGTTATATAAAGTAAAAAATAACTGAATATAAAACTTAGACTGACAGATATAAAGAACACACTAGTGGTTACCAGTGGGGTGATGGAAGGGAGGGAGGGGCAAGATAGGGATAGAAATAGGAGATACTAACTACTAGGTATAAAATATACATGCAACAAGGATATATTTGTACAGCAGAGGGAAATATATCCATTATTTTGTAATAACTTTAAATGAAGTATAAGATATATAAATATTGAATCATTATGCTGTACACTGGAAACTAATATAATCTAGTAAATCAACTATACTTCACTTAAAAAACTGATTTGTAAAAACAAATAAACAAAATGAAAAAAAAATACCTTATTCCTTGTGTGGACTGAAAGTTGGAAATTCAAAGTAGATAGACTACCTTGCTTTTATACTAAGTGCTTTGCAATAAAAAATATTGACAAAACATAAAGTGTACCTGTTTTTGCACCTTAGTGTTTTTCTGAGAA
>NW_011494152.1:11058-11800 GCF_000754665.1 Bison bison bison | reverse complement strand
ACTGAGCGACTTTACTTTCACTTTTCAGTTTCATGCATTGGAGAAGGAAATGGCAACCCACTCCAGTTTTCTTGCCTGGAGAATCCCAGGGACTCGGAAGCCTGGTGGGTTGCCGTCTATGGGGTCGCATAGAGTCGGACACGACTGAATCGACTTAGCAGCAGCAGCAGCAGCAGCATAGCAGGTCAGTGAGCAACAAATTCTCAGTTTTTGTTTATCTATGAATGTCATAGTTTAGGGCTTCCCAGGTGGCTCAGAGGTAAAAAAGAATCCGCCTGCCAATGTACGAGATGCAGGAGTTTGGTTCGCAGGTTTGATCCCAGGGTTGGGAAGATCCCCTGGAGGAGGAAATGACAATCCACTCCAACATTCTTGCCTGGAGAATTCCATGGACAGAGGAGCCTGGCGGGCTATAGTCCATAGTGCCATAAAGAATCAGATATGACTGAGCAACTGAGAACCCATGCACTTCATAATTTATCCTTTGTCTTTGCAGGATAGCTTTGTTGATAGTTTATTTCATTAACCTTCCATGTTTTCTGGTGAGAAGTTAGCTGTTACTGTTACTGAATATGCCATGTATTTCACGAGTCAACTTTCTCTCACTTTTTCATAATTTTCTTGCCTTCATTTTGTCATTTGACAGTTTAAGTATGATGTCTTAAGGTGTGCATCGGAGAAGGCAATGGCACCCCACTCCAGTACTCTTGCCTGGAAAATCCCATGGGTGGAGGAGCCTGGT
>NW_011494152.1:9578-10958 GCF_000754665.1 Bison bison bison | reverse complement strand
GCAGCAAGATGTGCATGTCATTTAGTTTTCTACTTGGAGTTCATTGAACTTCCTGGGATGTGTAGATTAATAATTTTCAGCAAATTTGGGAAGTTTTCAGCTGTTACTTTTTTCCAAGTATTCTTTTCTAATTGTTTCTCTAACTCTATGCTGTACTATCATTATGTGTTATTTTGATGTGTTTGATTTCATCCCCACAAATTTCTGAAGCTCTGTTCATTCTTCTTCATTCTTTTACTGTCTATTCTTCAGACTGAATATTCCCAATTGATCTGTGTTTATTATTCTTTCTTCTGCTAGGTCACATTTGTTTTCTGATCTTGAGCCTGTCTGGTAAATTTTTTCATTTCAGTTATCGGGCTTTTCAGCCCAGAATTTCATGTTTTTCTTTCTTTATAATCTTTATCACTTTACTGGTATTTTCTATTAAGTTTGATACCACTGTCATACTTTAATTTTTCAGATATTATTTTCTTTAGTTCTTTGAACATATTTGCTCTGATTTACAGTCTGTCTGGTAATACCAACAGCTATACTTCCTAAGGGTAAGTTTATATTTATTGCTTGTGTTCTGGCATATGGTACATGCTTTTATTTCTCTATGTGTCTTATAATTTTTTGTTAAAAACTGTACATTTAAAATAAAATAATGCAAAATTCGAGAGGTCAGATATCATTTCCCAAAAGGATTTATTGTTGTTACTCCTAGTTTTTCTTACTTTTGTTGCTTGTTCAGTGACTTTTCTAAGCTAAATCTGCAAAGTCTGTATTCTATCTCATCTGAGGCCATGAAATCCCTATTTCATTAGCCACTCAAATCATTAGTGGTCAGCAAATGATTTGATAGAGGTTTCCTTAAATGTTTTGAATCGATGCGTCCCAGTCTTTGCTGAGGGGTCTCTGTATATATGTTGGGGCATGCTTTCTACATTCTGGCAGTCGCTTGTATACCTGTGGCAGATTCATGTTGATATATGGCAAAACCAATACAATATTGTAAAGTTAAAAAATAAAATAAAATAAAATAAATAAAATAAAATCACTTCTGGCTTGTGCAGAGCCTCAAGTTCATCCAGAAATGAGAGGTTTGGTGTTTCTTGTGTAGTTCCTGGGTATACACATAAACCTGCATGTGCTTTCTTTATTTCCAAGAACATGTTTGAGTTTTTCAAAGCCTGCTGTGAATATGTGGTTCCTCAGATTTTTGTTTCATGTTTTTTTGATCAGTCTCCTGTTTGTTCCAACTGTTGTCCCCACATCAGGCAGCTGGAGTTTTATACAAGTGTGGCTGATTGTTTTTAACAAATGCTCAATTTACACTGGCCATGCCCTAAGTCAGGTCAAATAAAGACATGCTATTTAATCAGGGCTTTGGCAGGT
>NW_011494152.1:9046-9478 GCF_000754665.1 Bison bison bison | reverse complement strand
ATCTAAATTGGATCAATATCATCTTAATTTCAATATAATAAATACCTTCGCTGCTATATTGCTCCATTTCCTTTCTCCTTCTTTATTAAGCAAATTACATCTTCATACATTCTGTTGTGCCTATTATCAAAGACATATAATCATTATGTTATGCAATTGTCATTTAAATCAGATAGGAGAGGAAAAATGCTTTACAGACAAAAATATATTTACACTTTATTTTTTATTTACTCATGTACTTGCATTTATCAGTGCTTCTTATTTCTTCATGTGATTCCAAGTTCTTCTCAAGTGTCTTTTCATGTATACCTGAAGGGTTGCTTTTAGTATTCCAAATGGCAATGTCAACCCACTCCAGTACTATTGCCTGGAAAATCCCATGGACGGAGGAGCCTGGTAGGCTGCAGTCCATGAGGTCGCTAAGAGTTGGAC
>NW_011494152.1:5554-6233 GCF_000754665.1 Bison bison bison | reverse complement strand
TCTGTAAATGGAGACATGAAAGGAGTTTAGATTTGAGTGCATATACAAAGCCATATATAGGGAATGACTTTAAATTCAGCTGATTAATTCTTTGCTACTGGAGGTTATATTTTTTTTTCCTCACTAGTGATTAACTTTTAGGTCAGTATGAGAAGAACAATTGATTTTCACCCACATAACTGACTACTCCATAAGAAAATACTCTCTTTAGAAGTTGTCTACCAACAGAGAAATTGGGGTTTACTTAAACCTAGAACACAAACTTGGCAATGAGGCAAAATTATTTTAAATTTTTACAGTGTACACGGTACACGTGATACATGGAATTCCAGTTGTGCTATTTCAAATCCTAAAATATGAGGCTGTGAAAGTGCTAAACTCAACATGCCATAAAATTTTGAAAACTTAGCAGTGGCCACAGGACTGAAAAAGGTCAGTTTTCATTCCAATCCCAAAGAAAAGCAATGCCAAAGAATGCTCAAACTACCACACAATTGAACTCCTCTCTCACACTAGCAAAGTAATGCTCAAATTCTCCAAGCCAGGCTTCAACAGTATGTGAACTGTGAAGATATAAACAGTATTTTGTGATCAGCCAGTTTTGTGTAGTTTTGATCAGGTCTATCCAAACACACACACACACACACACACACACACACACACACACACATGTGCATAC
>NW_011494152.1:4689-5454 GCF_000754665.1 Bison bison bison | reverse complement strand
ATTGCTATTTATGAAACAATCACTTCTTATCATAAACTACTGCTATACAGTTCCTATGTTTTTAATTCAATTCCTATCTTCAGAATAAATGACTGGCTGAATGCATATTTTCTAAACTATCCTTTCTGCAAGTAATCTCGATTTCACTTTAGTTATATATATATATATATATATATATATATTTGCAGTTAATTCTTTCTTTTTGCAAGTCCCAAATTGTAGATTTCTGTGAGCTTGTTGCTGTGTTTGTTCCCTTGGTCAGTTTTCCTTGCTACCCTTGCAGTCCCTCGTCTAGAGCTCTCCACATAGTATATTCAGCATAAATGCCTGTTGACTGATAGGCAGTGACTCATGGTCTTTATTGCAGAGAATGAGGGATAATACAGTATACTGGCTAAGAGCCCAGTATGATCTTCCCTTGGGAATTAGGACTACTTTATTCAGCAGACATGTTGGCTCTGTAACTCTGTACAGGCTTCTTGGCAGAAGAATTACATCAAACATTATTTAAGATCTTAGGCATGGAAATTGGTCTACTTTGAATGCCTGCTCAGATTCATATAGCTGTGTGAAATATGTCAACACACTGTGCCTCAGTTTCCATATCTTTAAAATGTGAATGATGATACATAAGAGAAGTTATCACTGAGGTTTCCTGTAAGGATTAAAGAAAACAATGTACATCAAACAGAATTCATCACAGTACCCAAAGCACAATAACAGGTTATAAACAGTGGTTTCCCTGGTGGCTCGCACGGTAAAGAA
>NW_011494152.1:0-524 GCF_000754665.1 Bison bison bison | reverse complement strand
ACACCGCTGAAGCAACATAGCAGCAGCAGCAGCAGAAGTGAAGAGCAGGGCTCGGCTTAAGAGTTTTTACCTTGTTGCTTTGCAGCTTTTTTTTAATCAGTCAAACACATGTGGTTCATTGGTAAGACCAATGATATTGTTGTAGCCGTGTGTTCCAGGAAACAAACTCACTCAGAAGGACAATGCAGAGAGTGGAGTGCAGTTTATTACACCAGTGGGCCCAAGGCAGAGTCTCCTCTTTGCCAAAGACCTTGACCAGTCTTTGTGAAAACCTTATATACCCTAAGTATATAAGGTTCCCTGAAACTAGTCTCAACAAAGGAAAAAGAAAGATACAATCAAAGTTAACCCGTGATTCATATGCCTTAAGCCTAGGTACTTGCTGCTGCTAAGTTGCTTCAGTCGTGTCCTACTCTGTGCGACCTCATAGACGGCAGCCCACTAGGCTCCCCCATCCCTGGGATTCTCCAGGCAAGAACACTGGAGTGGGTTGCCATTTCCTTCTCCAATGCATGAAAGTGAAA
>NW_011494151.1:12394-18512 GCF_000754665.1 Bison bison bison | reverse complement strand
AAATACTAAGTAAAATGATAGATATGAGGTGAAATATATTTCAGTTAGCAAGGCGATGGCGCCCCACTCCAGTACTCTTGCCTGGAAAGTCCCATGGACGGAGGAGCCTGGTGGGCTGCAGTCCATGGGGTCGCAAAGAGTCGGACATGACTTAGCGACTTCACTTTCACTCTTCACTTTCATGCATTGGAGAAGGACCTGGCAACCCACTCCAGTGTTCTTGCCTGGAGAATCCCAGGGACAGGGGAGCCTGGTGGGCTGCTGTCTATCGGGTAGCACAGAGTCGGACATGACTGAATCGACTTAGCAGCAGCAGCAGCAGCAGCAGCACTAAGTGCATTTATGGAAAATCTATTCCATGCAAAATATCTGTACTATATCCTGTGAGTTGTATATAAGATGCACAAGTATTCAAGCATCTCTCCATGTGGTAGGGAAACATTAGCTACCCACAAACTCTTACCTTAAAAGAGAACATTATATACATGTAAGTAAAGCACCTCAACAAAATTAGGAGGTGAGAAATTTCAGCTTAAGCTCTGTGAAGACTTATTGAGGAGATGACACTTGCATTGGAATAGACCATCTATTTGAGAAAGATAGGAAAAAATGAATAGGTAGTGTTTACCAGCTTAATAAATGACTGAGTGTGTCTTTGCTGGAGAACAGTGTAGATAAAACCAGATCAGACCATGTATACTTGGTTGTCAAGGTAAAGAATTTAAAATTTATTTATTTTTTGACTTTAAGGAGTAATGAGATGTTACAAGTGGAAGAGTGAGGAAAAAGTAAGGTTTACAACCTGGAAGAATAATAGTGACAGTTAAACAATGAAAAATCCTGAAAGGGAAAAACAGTTGAATTGAGGAGAAAAGTTGTGAACCAGAAATGTACCTCATTCTCTTAATTTATACCCATTGTGCTGTGTGCTCAGTTGCTCAGTCAAGTCCAACTCTTTGTGACCCTATGGATCATAGGCCGCCACGCTTCTCTGTCCATGGGATTTCCCAGGCAAGAATATTGGACTGGGTTGTGATTTCCTTCTCCAGGGTATCTTCCCAACCCAGGGACTGAGCCTACATCTCCTGCTCTGGCAGGCGGGTTCTTTACCAGTAGCCACCAGGGACACCCATATAATGGAATATTACTTAGTCTTCCAGGAGATCTTCCTGACCCAGAATCAAACCCATGTCTAATGTCTCATGCATTGGCAGGCAGGTTCTTTACCACTAGCACCACCTGGGAACCACTTTATATGCATTGTATTCACACAATAAACATTTTCACTAGGTACAGTTCATCATTTTATGTAATAAGTTTATAAACTTGAGCAAGAACAACTTTAGAGATGGGGAAACAGAAAGAAAGTGAGTCCACATGGAAAAGGTAATAAAATAATGTATGGTGTATTTCAGAATACTGTCAGTTACGTATTGTTACTAATACATTCATTTAATTTTTAATTTTTTTAAGATGGATTCTCTTAATAGTTTGACTCCAGAAGTCTACAATAATGTATATACAAAACGTGGATAAGTTGAAACATTTCTCTGTACATTCTTCCAATAAAAATATAGGAAATGATTTTCTACTTGAGGGCTTCCCTGTGTGGATTGTGATTATATCTGGATCTAAATGAGCATTGATAAAAAAGTATAGAGTTTCAGATATGTAGGATGAATAAATTCTGGAGATCTAACGTACAGCATGGTGACTACAGTTAGTTGTAATGTATTATATATTTAAAATTTGCTGAGACTAGATTTTAATTGTTTCACAAATGAAAAGATAACTATGTGGGATAATGGATATGTTAATATTAGCTTGATTGTGGTAATAATTTCAGTGTATACACATACCAAAATATCACACTGTATACCTTAAATATTTTTTACTCATCAGTTATTACTCAATAAAGCTAGAGAGGGTGGGGTTGAGAGTCTAGGACGGTATTCCAGGGACAGAGTGAGACTTTAGTTTCTTGTATGAAATAGGCAGTTGAACACATACATGTTCTTACATGGGGGTAAGATCACTTCTCACTCTAAGGTTCATTACTATAACTGTGTTCAATGGTTAATTGTAAGAACAAATAGAGCTATAAATACAGCTTCCTGAAAGTTTTTTTTTTTTTTTTTCAGTTCAATGGGATTGGATTTATATAGCAGGGCTATATTATTACAGGGAAGAAATGAGATGCAAGTTTGAAATAATTCTCAGGATTATTCTGATTCCAAATAAAATATATTTAAAGGAACATGGGACATTTATAACTCAATTATTTTTATTTCTCTATGCTGAAACAACTAGTGTTTAATTATGAAGATGTCTTAATAATCTCATGGAGAACACTAAGCAAGAGGATCATAAATTATTCTAAATCTAATTTTGATAGGCAAACATAATGAAAAAATTTAGGTTCTGTTTTTAAATTATTAAGCAAAGATGAGTTTTAGATAATTAAAATAAAGTTATAATATGCATTTTAAGAAATTATACAGAAGAGTAATTGACAGTCTGGGTTGCAACTATAGACCTGGAAAATATATAGTCAACAGTATCTCCTTGTAGGAACTGTTTAAATTGTTATTATTCCTACAATAGTAGTAAAGTTTTGTATACATTGTGATCACGATAAGTCAGGTCATGAATGAGCTTGTTTACTACTGTGTGAAAGATTATTAAGACTATCCCAAAACTCAAGAGGTTCTAATGAGACTGGTAAAATTATCTGGACATTCTCATAAGATCCTTCTGACTCTTCAGATACATTATCATGGTCTCTTCAAAATTTTTCATTCAGCAAATATGCATTATATCTGGTATCTCAGAATCGTTTACATTAAAAGTGTTATAGTTTGTAATTCTGATTCCTCCGATTCCCCTTCTTCAGGATTGTTTCAGAGCAAGTCTGCAGCCTGGATCCATGGATAAGGTCAATTCATCAGTGGTGTCTGAGTTTGTATTACTGGGACTCTCTAGTTCTCAGGAGCTCCAGCTCTTCTTTTTCGTGTTCTTCTCTGTGTTGTATATGGTCATTGTGCTGGGAAATCTTCTCATTATCCTCACAGTGACTTCTGACAGCAGCCTGCACTCTCCCATGTACTTTCTCTTGGGAAACCTTTCCTTTGTGGACATCTGTCAGGCTTCCTTTGCTACTCCTAAGATGATTGCTGATTTTCTGAGTGAACACAAGACCATCTCCTTCAGTGGCTGCATAGCTCAGATTTTCTTCATTCACCTTTTCACTGGAG
This sequence comes from Bison bison bison, assembly GCF_000754665.1. Taxonomy (NCBI): domain Eukaryota; kingdom Metazoa; phylum Chordata; class Mammalia; order Artiodactyla; family Bovidae; genus Bison; species Bison bison. The sequence continues at coordinate 15,258 of NW_011494151.1, read as the reverse complement.
GGGAGATGATGCTACTTGTCTCCATGGCCTATGACAGATACGTAGCCATATGCAAACCCCTGCACTATGTCATCATCATGAGACGAAGGACGTGCACTGTTCTGGTAATGATCTCCTGGGCTGTGGGCTTGGTGCACACACTAAGCCAGTTGTCATTTACTGTGAATCTGCCTTTTTGTGGGCCCAATGTAGTAGACAGCTTTTTCTGTGACCTCCCTCGAGTGACCAAACTTGCCTGCCTGGACTCTTACATCACTGAAATACTAATTGTAGTCAATAGCGGAATCCTTTCCTTAAGCACTTTCTCACTCTTGGTCAGCTCTTATATCATTATTCTCATCACTGTCTGGTTTAAGTCTTCTGCTGCAATGGCCAAAGCATTTTCTACTCTGGCTGCCCATATTACTGTAGTAATATTATTCTTTGGACCTTGCATATTCATCTACGTGTGGCCCTTTACCAGCTACCCTGTGGATAAAGTTCTTGCCATATTTTATACCATTTTCACTCCCATTCTAAACCCCATTATTTATACATTAAGGAACAGAGATATGAAGATTGCCTTCAGGAAAATTATGATCCATTATTCAAGGGCCAAGAAAATTTCTGAAAGGCCAGTAATAGTGAGGAATTCCCTTTATAAAGACTGCTGCTGCTGCTGCTAAGTCGCTTCAGTCGTGTCTGACTCTGTGCGGCCCCATAGACGGCAGAGCACCAGGCTCCCCCGTCCCTGGGATTCTCCAGGCAAGAACACTGGAGTGGGTTGCCATTTCCTTCTCCCACATAGATGTTTTAGTTATAGGTAAATATAAGTAGGATGGGAAAAAAGAATGAGTAGCTGATTCTTTGGCGGGGATAACTTTAGACACTTAAAAAAATCTTATGTTTCCTAATTTACATGCCTAAGAATCAATATAGGCAAATAGTATTCAAGAATTTGAAACTGAATTTTCCCATAATAGCAGGGTATACTATTTTCCCAGTATCCCAGGATAGCAGCTTCACTGATTTAAGATAAGTGCATAAAATTAAGTGAAGATTCTTCAGTTATGAAATTTTTCCTCCAATATCAATTATGCCTATCCCATATTATTTTCCAATAATTAACAGTGCTTTAAAATATGGAAATAAATATAATTGGAAGTTTACTTTTCAAATATATAGTGGGCTTTCTCTGATCAGTTAAGGAAATGCCAGTTTCCTCTGAAATTACGAGTTGTAGAGGAGAGTCTTTAAAGCTGACCAATTCAACACTGACTTTTCAGTCTGTTCTATAAAGAGCTGTGCAGCACTCTTTGTATGTGGGCCAAATACAGAGTTCTTTGTTATAATGATCAATGTTAAACATACATCCTGGTTAGCAATCAGGACCCCACAAACGGATCTCTACCCTGGACTCTGGGGACAGTTAGGGAAATTATTACTGTTGATTAGACGTTCTAAGTTTACTTTCCAAAATCTCTCAATTAATACAAGGCAAATAGATTATGTAAATATTAGTCTCTCTTTTATTCTAAGAATGAAAACTCTAATTTTGCACTTTATTGTTTGCCTTTTTTATTTATTGTTGCACTTTATTGTTCAGTTATACACTGTAATGTGAAGGCAGTTGGTTTTTAGTTTGGGTAAGTTGATTTGGTAGGTAATTTTTGACATTGAAATCTATATGCCATATATAATATTGAATTAATCTTAAATTTGTATTTTAATGGACTTCTTGAAATAAAATGCTAAATATTAAGAAACTGAGCCTGAATTCCCAGAGTTAATTTCACAGAAGAAGAAATGTTCGTGTCAGAGGACTCCAAATTTTGAATTTTTCCACATGGCCTCACTTACATTGTATACAAATGAACAAAGTATCTTTACAAGGTCTCTCTCAAGGAGCTATAAAGTGCTACCTATATCTCAGCTAAGCTTTTGCAAAGAATGTCTGGAAAGCCAGCAATTTTTCTTGTAGTAGAGAAAAACACATTTTGTTCTTAATTCTTTATGTAATCTCTTTACGAGCTGCATATTCAAGGTCCTACCTTTAAATGTTGATGAAGTTTACAACTTTCTTAGCAGTAGATACAATTTCAGGTAAGTTAGAAGGATTTCCAGCCAATGTGTGCCAAGGAAAAGAGCAGTGGTCACAGTTATGTCTGGTGTTTCCTTTCATCAAAAAAGGTAATAAGAAAGGTTAGAAGAAAATTACAAGTATTCCTTTAATAAAAAGTATATTTTTCCTCCCTGAAGGAGGGCATGGAAACCCACTCCAGTATTCTTGCCTGGAGAATCCCATGGACAGAGGAGCTTGGTGGGCTACAGTCCATAGGGTTGCAAAGAGTTGGACACTACTGGAACGACTTAGCATACATATTTTTTCCTTAGTGCATTTCCTTTTTTTTAAAAAAAAATATGTATTTTTGATGTGAACCATTTTTAAAGTTTTTAAAAATGCCAGGAAGTCCCTCCTTTGTCCATTTCTTGACAAGGAAACTATATCAGTTAACAGTTTAGCAGGAGAAAATCAAACAAAATTTAGTAACATACATACATGTGAGAGACCAGGAAAACTGGGTAACTCACCAAAATGGCTACAACCTTCACCTATATACTGCCTGCAGCTAAAGAAAAAAGAGGATGTTGGGGATAGAGGTATGGTGAGAGGAAGGCAACTTACATGGAAATACAAAAGCAAATGTTTGGTAAATGAATATTTGCGGAGCTGTGCAGAGACAATGGGACACTGAGAAGAATCGTAACAGGCTTTGCTGTGTTCCTCCCTGCTATACACCTAGTTCATATTATAGTTATTAAGGAGACACCACTTCAGTCGTGTCTGACTTTGCAACCCTATGGACTCTAGCCCACCAGGCTCC
>NW_011494151.1:2968-12294 GCF_000754665.1 Bison bison bison | reverse complement strand
ACGGAGAAGGCCATGCACCCCACTCCAGTACTCTTGCCTGGAAAATCCCATTGACGGAGGAGCCTGGTGGGCTGAAGTCCATGGGGTCACTAAAAGTCAGACACAACTGAGCGACTTCACTTTCACTTTTCACTTTCATGCATTGGAGAAGGAAATGGAAACCCACTCCAGTGTTCATGCCTGGAGAATCCCAGGGACAGGGAAGCCTGGTGGGCTGCCTTCTATGGGGTCGCACAGAGTCAGACACGACTGAGGCGACTTAGCAGCAGCAGCAGCAGGGAAGCCCATCAAGGTAATACCTCCCTTCCTAAAACAGATCCTGTCTACATTCTTTAGGCAGTTAAAGGGAAAGTCAAAGTTTCTTCCTGAGTCTTTGCATCTTACTTGTCTTCATTTCAAAATAATTCTCATGCCAAAGAAATATTTTGGGGTAGCAAATTGTGCTTCCCTACAGCTATTTTAATGATAATCTCTTTTTCTTTTCCTGCAAGCAAAAGAAACTATTTCTGACCATTCAAAGCACAAAGTTACTATCATAAGAAATTAGTATAAAGGGAAAAAAATGTTGCTTTTTGTATCAGCTCTAAAAGGATCAAACCCTTAACCACTGCAGTCACCTACTGACAGTGCACCCAAGAGGAACTCAGAATGGAGAAAAACTGGTAGCACTCTATGCTTTGGATGCCTGCCTCTAGATAGTTCATATGCCCTTTGAAGGACAATTTTTCAATGACCTCAGATTCTTGTATTTTTCCATACATAGAAAAGCACTAAAAGCATTAATTTGATCAACTGTCTGTTCCTTTGGAATTAGCAGTAATCTGCTATTTTGTTTGACTACATGTTTTTCTCAGCAAAAAATTTGTATTCTGGCTCCTCCCTCACCTCTTCAAACAGTTCTTCAGAGTTCTTTTGAGAGACTGTCTCCTGGGCTGTTCTCCAGGCTTTTCTGGTGGCTCTGATGGTAAAGAATCAGCCTGCAATGCTGGAGCTTGTGGTTCGATTCCTGGGTTGGGAAGATCCCCTGGAGCAGTGCATGCAACCCACTCCAGTATTCTTCCCTGGAGAATCCCCATGGACAGAGGAGCCTGGTGGACTACAGTCCATGGAGTTGCAAAGAGCTGGACATTACTGAGCAACTAAGCAAAGCACTCCTGGGCTATAGTCTTCAGTTACGTCTCTGAATAAAATTTAACTCACAATATCTATGTTGTGCATTTTACTATTAGTCAATGTGTGGCCATATATATGTTTGGTTTGTAGAAATGTGCACATGATAATTTTACCAATCTTATATTTTCCCTGTCAGGTTTTTAATCTTATACTTATTCATCTATAAAAATAACATAATAATTTAATCATTGAATATATTCCACCACACTAAAATATTATATTTCTTTACTCTCAAATTTATGGATTTTTGGGTTGTTTCCAGTATTGATCTCTTTGAATCTATGCTGCAATACATGCCATTGTTCTTGTGTCCTTAGGTATGTGCACATTTTACTTGAGTGTGATTACACACACACACTTAGCATATACACATGCAAAGTGATAGGAGAAATCTATTTCAATCTCGTTCTTTAAAGATGGCCATTTAAAACTTACATCTACATCACAACCTTTGGAAATATGAAAGAGATGGGAATACCAGACCACCTGATCTGCCTCTTGAGAAATTTGTATGCAGGTCAGGAAGCAACAGTTAGAACTGGACATGGAACAACAGACTGGTTCCAAATAAGAAAAGGAGTATGTCAAGGCTGTATACTGTCACCCTGCTTATTTAACTTATATGCAGAGTACATCATGAGAAACGCTGGACTGGAAGAAGCACAAGCTGGAATCAAGATTGCCAGGAGAAATATCAATAACCTCAGATATGCAGATGACACCACCCTTATGGCAGAAAGTGAAGAGGAACTCAAAAGCCTCTTGATGAAAGTGAAAGTGGAGAGTGAAAAAGTTGGCTTAAACCTCAACATTAAGAAAACGAAGATCATGGCATCTGGTCCCATCACTTCATGGGAAATAGATGGGGAAACAGTGGAAACAGTGTCAGACTTTATTTTTGGGGCTCCAAAATCACTCCAGATGGTGACTGCAGCCATGAAATTAAAAGACGCTTACTCCTTGGAAGGAAAGTTATGGCCAACCTAGATTAGCATATTGAAAAGCAGAGACATTACTTTGCCAACAAAGGTTTGTCTAGTCAATGCTACAGATTTTCCCTGTGGTCATGTATGGATGTGAGAGTTGGACTGTGAAGAAGGCTGAGCGCTGAAGAATTGATGCCTTTGAACTGTGGTGTTGGAGGAGACTCTTGAGAGTCCCTTGGACTGCAAGAAGACCCAACCAGTCCATTCTGAAGGAGATCAATCCTGGGATTTCTTTGGAAGGAATGATGCTAAAGCTGAAACTCCAGTGCTTTGGCCACCTCATGAGACGAGTTGACTCATTGGAAAAGACTCTGATGCTGGGAGGGATTGGGGGCAGGAGGAGAAGGGGACGACAGAGGATAAGATGGCTGGATGGCATCACTGACTCGATGGACGTTAGTCTGAGTGAACTCCGGGAGTTGGTGATGGACAGGGAGGCCTGGCATGCTGCGATTCATAGGGTCGCAAAGAGTCAGACATGACTGAGCGACTGAACTGAACTGAACTGAATATGAAATATTATATGAAATATAGTTGGAAAGACTTGTCCACTAAAAAATATAGTCACAAACTGAAAGTAGAGAATTATTTTATTTGGTGGGAATGTTTAGAACTCCAAGCCTGGGAGACAGCATCTCAGTAGCTCTGAGATAATTTCTCCAAAGAGGCAGGAGAGGGAATCAGGCTATATACAAGTTTGCGACAAAGTGGGTAAGCAGTCTGAACATCAAAGACTATTGTTAAGTAGTAAGGAAAACCATCATGGGAAGACTCAAGGCTCAGGCTCACTGAATTCATTCCTTTCATATGCATCTCAGCTATCTAGGGCCAAATCCTGTTTCTAGATTGTTTACATCCTTAATTCCTTGTTCACCATATGGAGTGGCAGGTGTGGCAGATGCCTATTTCTTGCATCCCCCAGCTCTTCAGCAATTGCCATGGGGGGTAGGCTGGTGGCATCTGCTGGATCACAGGCATTCTGCTCTGTTTTGGGGGACCTCATCCACATTTGGAGGCCAGAAATCGCCGATGACTCAACATTTCTTGTTTATTGATATGGCAGGAGATATTTTCATTTCACAGACAGTTGAAATATTTTGGGGGAGAAATAGATTTTCATGTAGAAGATATGAGGGTGCCTTAAAATATTTGAAGAGACATTATGTTTAAGTGGGAGCAGGTTTTCTTTATTAAACTACAGATGGTAGAACCAGTTAAGCACTCTAACAATAGACTAAGCTGTCCTGTGAAATAGTAGGCTCCTTGTGATTGGAGGAAACTACTCAGAGGCTGGGTGATCATTTATAGGACAGTATCATTGTTTTCTTGGGCTCCAAAATCAGTGCAGATGGTGACTGCGGCCATGAAATTAAAAGACGCTTGCTCCTTGGAAGAAAAGCTATGACCAACCTAGACAACATATTAAGAAGCAGAGACATTACTTTGCCGACAAAGGTCCGTATAGCCAAAGCTATGGTTTTCCCAGTAGTCATATATAGATGTGATAGTTGCACTATAAAGAAAGCTGAGTGCCAAAGAATTGATGCTTTTGAACTGTGATGTTGGAGAAGACTCTTTAGAGTTTCTTGGACAGCAAAGAGATCAAACCAGTCAATGCTAAAGGAAATCAGTGCTGATGCTGAAGCTGAAACTCAAATACTTTGGCCACCTGATGTGAAGAACTGACTCACTGGAAAAAGATCATGATCCCTGATGCTGGGAAAGACTGAGGGCAGGAAGAGAAGGGGACAAGAGAGGATGAGATGGTTGGATGGCATCACCGACTTGATGGACCTGAGTTTGAACAGGCTCCAGGAGTTTGTGATGGACAGGGAAGCCAGGCGTGCTGCAGTCCACGGGGTCACAAAGAGTCAGACATGACTGAGTGACTGAACTGAACTGGACTGATTGTTTTACTGACAGAAAGTTAGGAATTGAAAAATTACTTTGCTGACTAGGAATCAGTAATAAATAATCTTTTGCTTTCATACCAACTAGTTGGTAATAAACTTTTTTCCTTTCTTTTCCATTCCTGGAAAAATTATTTTGTAAAACATAATTACTCCCACTGTTGGATGACATCAGATCTCTAAAGGGTGATTTCTCACTTCCCCAAAGAAATCAGTTTCCTGGATTGAGGATGGAAAGCTTTATATTGCATTACCTTAGATATTATAATTGTATAGTCCAGGACAAGAGGAGCAGAGCCTTCACTACTTCAGGACAAGAACTGAGGGGTATGCTTTTGCACAGCTCAGTTCAGGGACAAGTTTAAATGCATCAAGTCAAGAGTATATTGCAAATATTTTTAATATGATGGGCAGCCAAGTTGATAATAATAGGATTAATATTTGATAAACAAAAGGAAGTATGATATAACCATTATCTGTCCCTTATATGCCATTTTTTATGCTTTCTATTCAGAAGATAATAGGCCATTTGTTAAAACAATTATTTACTCTCACAATTTGCCTAGAATGAAGAAGGGGTAACTATATAATGGCCAGTAAGGGTATCCTTTACTGGTTTTGCTTTGCTGTCAGTCACGCAGCTGGAAAGTGACAAAAGTTAGTTGTTCCTTTTTTACTAACGGGTTCTACTTTAAATATTGAGAAGAAATGAGATATAACATCGACCCTAGTCTGTTCTACTTGGATTAAGAAATCATAGGAAACTAGGGTGGAGAAGATTTTGTAGTTGTTTTTTGTATTTTGAAAAATGAAATGACAAATCTTATCATCTATTAGATACTTTGTAGAAAATTTGGATATTTTCAGAAAAACTTTTTTAAAAGATGAGACGATCTTTAAAAATTGAATAAATACCACTAACTACATGTTATTAACCATTCTGCTTTCCCTTCCTCCTCTTCCTTCTACTTTCCTCCTTCTCCTCTTCTGCTCCCCTTTTCTCCTCTTCCTCCTAATTATTTTCTTCTTATCTTCATCTCTCTCTGTCCCTTTCTCCCTCCCTCTCTCTTTAATGTTATTCCACTAAATTATCATGATATTTGTCAGGCTTTATCTAGGAGACTGAAAGTATGAAGTCCCTCATGGCCACAAATTTTATATGTTTAAAATTAATAACTGTAGCTTTGTAGGATCATTTTTAGTTTTGGAAATGGAATTTCTTTTCTTTCCCATGTTTGTTTGTCTTCTTCTCTGTATCGTTCATGTAAATACATGATAAGAAAAGCCAACACTGGCCCAAATCTTCCACATGGAGATGAGAATCGCATAATGGAAGTTTGTAATGAGGTCAGGTCATGCCTTTTTAATCCGTTTCTATTCTTGAGTAACTTAAGTTTCTGATTCCCCTTAAAACTAGAGATTGTAACTCAAATGCACTGAGTAAAGTCCTTGAAAGGGTAGAATTTAGTGCCTCAAAAATCAGGTTATCATCACATAAATTAAAGCTTCTAACAGTCTAAGTATTTTAAATTGTTTAATTTATGGTTACTGTTCAGTCTTGCTTTTAAGCTTTTAAATATCTGTTGTATTAGTTATATCTTTCACTGAAGAATACAGGGTGTAGAACTTCAATCAATATAGTGACAAATTAATACCTATTGTGTTGTGCTGGGTACACAGGGCTAAAGCCAAAAATGTCTCCTGATCCACAAGAGATTGCGCAGGGTTTTCTTCCGGCATCAAGTGGCCACATGGTGCCCAATGTATTAAAGCAAAATGTCAAAAAACAATTTAGAGGCAATTAACATATTACTTAAATTTTCTCTTTCGAAAATCTATTATGTGTTCAAAATGCACCACATATAGTCATATAAAATATTTCCAAAAGAACAGACAGATTTTGACAAATCCAGGTGTGTCAGGCATGTTTTGGAAGAGACAAAAGGCAGAGTTGGAAGAGATTGAAGACACATACGTGACTCATTCACCTTTGGTCCTTATGTAACAGAAGGTGAACTCTGATTAACTATTGTTCAAAGGATGAAAGGAACATTCTTGATTTTCATAGAAACTTTCAGAGTATTACCATTGCCTCTTCTTTCCACATTGTCACAAATTGTCACAAATATTAAGCTTCCTAAAGCACTGTCAAACACTTTATGATTCTCAGTTTTGAGAACATTAGTGTAATCCACTGGCATTACATCAAGGCTACTTGCATCCATGATTTGCTCCTAACCTACCATTCCCAACTTCATTTTGACTGTTCCTTAGCACACCCTTCTCCAGCCAAGCCACCGAACTCATGGCTCTCTGAGTATGCCTTTCATGTTTTCACCTTTTTAGCTTTAGTCCTGCTATTTCCCATGCTTAAAATAGCCGGTTCCTTCAGTTTTGGCTAGCAAATCACAAGCTTTTAAATAGTTTTAGCTAAAATGATACATATCCCATGATATGTTACCTTACCACTTTGGCATAGTTTATTTCATTTTGCTAGTATCTATGGTATTATTTTATCAGTTATTGTTTGCTTGTTTCTGATTTTATATTCTTATTTTTAATATGAATATCTTATCTCTCTATGATAGGATCCATATCTAATTATCTTTATTTCTCACTTCTACTTTCCACAACAGTCATAGGTGTTAAATACTAGTTCACTGACTATTTACATAGTCTCATTAAATTAACTTTTAATTGAAAACTTATCATATTTCTTTTGTATATATACTAGATACAGTGTCAATCATTGTGACATTTTCCTGATTTTCTTTTACTTAGGTAACAGTGGATTGGATACATGGCTCACACAAATGAATCAATGGTATCTGAGTTTGTGCTTCTGGGACTCTCTAATTCTTGGGAACTTCAGCTTTTCTTTTTTGCCATCTTCTCAGTAGTGTATATGACATCAGTTCTGGGCAACATCATGATTATTGTTATTGTTTCCTCTGACTCCCATTTGAACTCTCCTATGTACTTCTTGCTCAGTAACCTTTCTTTCATTGATATCTGCCAATCTAACTTTGCCACCCCCAAGATGCTTGTGGACTTCTTTGTGGAACACAAAACTATCTCCTTTGAGGGTTGCATGGCCCAAATATTCCTTCTTCACAGTTTCGTTGGGAGTGAGATGATGTTGCTTGTAGCTATGGCATACGACAGATTTATAGCCATTTGTAAGCCTCTACACTATAGCACAATTTTGAATCGAAGACTATGCATAATTTTTGTGTTTATTTCCTGGGCTGTGGGTATTCTTCATTCTGTGAGCCACTTGGCTTTTACTGTGGATCTGCCGTTCTGTGGCCCCAATGAGGTAGACAGCTTTTTTTGTGACCTTCCCCTGGTGATAGAGTTGGCTTGCATGGATACTTACGAGATGGAAATTATGACCCTAACTAACAGTGGCCTGATATCACTGAGCTGTTTTCTGGCTTTAATCATTTCCTACACTGTCATTCTGATCACTGTCCATCACCGTTCCTCCAGTGGATCATCCAAGGCACTTTCTACAGTAACTGCCCATATCACCGTGGTGATTCTTTTCTTCGGGCCTTGCATTTATTTTTATATATGGCCTTTTAGCAGACTTTCTCTGGATAAGTTCCTTTCTGTGTTCTACACTGTTTGTACACCCCTGTTGAATCCCATCATCTACTCTCTGAGAAATGAAGATGTTAAATCAGCCATGAGAAAATTGAGAAACCGTCATGTGAGCTTCTGGAAAAACTAGGGAACACCATGAAGGAACATAAATATGCAATGGAAATGAAGAGCCCCTACTGGATCACAGCATCAAGCCAATTATTTTTGCTAATGACAGGGGTTATTGAATTACAGAATTAGATTTTTTTCCCAACTGCAAAGGAGTTACATAAAACCAGTTCCTGGTTTGCTATTTAATTTTAACCAGTTTTTCATAGTTTGTAATTCTAAACTACTAATTCTCTTGAAAATATTTAGTAACCTTTCAAAATATTTTATAAATAATTTAGAGATTCTAATCTACAAAACAGCTATTCATATTACCAAATTTGTGATTCTCTTCAATTGAACTTGTGTAATTTTTATGCCTTGCAATCAAAACATATAAGTAAATTATGTTTCTGTTAGGCTCTATCAACTTATTCATAATATTTTTTTCTATAAATTGACATGGTGGAAAAATATTGTTTTAAAACTTAGATTTCATCTCACTTGTATACATTTGTTTCATGTTTTTTAGCTTATCTTTTCCTCATGTATTGAAAATTTTTGGTTATTTATAGTTTTTCCTATCTGCTGCTGCTGCTAAGTTGCTTCAGTCGTGTCTGACTCTGTGTGACCCCAGAGACAGCAGCCCAACAGGCTTCTCCATCCCTGGGATTCTCCAGGCAAGAACACTGGAGTAGGTTGCCATTTCCTCCTCCAATGCATGAAAGTGAAAAGTGAAAGTGAAGTCGATCAGTCGTGTCTGACTCCTAGTGACCCCATGGACTGCAGCCTACCAGGCTCCTCCTGCTATGTCCCAATAAAATTTTTCTGTTTTTTCTAGATTATTGATATACATTTCTATTCATTACAAAACTTTTTCTAAATATTTGGTGCTATCAGCAGCATACATATCTATTTCCCTAGCTTATTTATTTTTAAGTAGTTATAATGAGTTCTACATTAGTCATAAAAAATTGCAAATATCTTTGAAATTGTCTGCAAATACATCAGATATAGAATATTTAAATCCACAGAAAAAGTCAATTCCATATGTACCTAAAACATACAAATGCACAAAAATGACAAAATTGTTTTGAAATTGAGGATCAAGTCTGAGATCTCTTCTTTCATATTTCTTGGAAAACAGAAGAGACAAAGTAAAATTCTTGTACTTGTAATAATGTTTCGCATGCATCCTAAGTCGCTTCAGTCATGTCCGACTTTTTGTGACACTCTGGACTGTGGCTTGCCAGGCTCCTCTGTCCATGGGATTCTCCAGACAAGAATATTGGAGTGGGCTGCCATGCCCTTCTCCAGGGAATCTTTCTGACCCAGCGATTGAACCCAGATCTCTTATTATCTCCTGCACTGGCAATTAGGTTCATTACCACTAGCACCACTTGGTAATAATGGTTTTAAAATCTGTGCTGGAGAAGACTCTTGAGAGTCCTTGGACAACAAGGAGATCAAACCAGTCAATCCTAAAGGAAATCAGTCCTGAATATTCATGGGAAGGACTGATGCTGAAGCTGAAGCTCCAATACTTTGGCCACCTGATGTG
>NW_011494151.1:1790-2119 GCF_000754665.1 Bison bison bison | reverse complement strand
AACAAAGGTCCATCTAGTCAAACCTATGGTTTTTCCAGTAGTCATGTATGGATATGAGAGTGGGACTATAAAGAAAGCTGAGTGATGAAGAATTGATGCTTTTGAACTGTAGTGTTGGAGAAGACTCTTGAGAGTCCTTTGGACTGCAAGGAGATCCAACGAGTCCATCCTAAAGGAAATCAGTCTTAAATATTCATTGGAAGGACTGAGGCTGAAGCTAAAGCTCCAGTACTTTGACCACCTGATGCAAAGAACTGACTCATTTGAAAAGACCCTGATGCTGGGAAAGACTGAAGGCAAGAGGAGAAGGGGATGACAGAGGATGAGAT
>NW_011494151.1:0-199 GCF_000754665.1 Bison bison bison | reverse complement strand
ATTGTATTAGTTTTGCCAAATATCAAAATGAATCCATCACAGGTATACATGTGCTCCCCATCCTGAACCCTCCTCCCTCCTCCCTCCAAGGAAAAAAGGCACATGGAGGGAGACAGATTGTTAAACAAGAGTAACCGGTGTCGCAAACTCCTAGGTCACTACATTTCCCTCTTGTGATATGTACTTTGCTTTCAATTAT
>NW_011494150.1:16123-18576 GCF_000754665.1 Bison bison bison | reverse complement strand
GTCCCCCTCTCCCTTAACAAGTACAAACCGGAGTCAATTAGGGACTGTCACCTGACCAGTGGTGTGGCCAGCACTTAAGCAGGCCTGTAGGCTGAGGAGGCCTGGCATGAAAACCTGTGCCAGAGCAGAAACAAACGGGAGCCAGAGTCACCCCATTAAGAATTCAAAATGGGGAATACAGAGAAGGCCAGGTAGTTAATGCTGGGAAAAAAGCAGACTCATGTAGAGTCCATGTTCACAATGGAACAAATCAGGGAGAGGCACCATGAATTTCTGCTGCTGTGTTGGAGACTCACGACAAAAATAATCAGGCTCTAGGACTACCTTGGGATATCAAGTGATCTTCCATATCAGCCTCTATGAGGCACAGCTATATGGCTGTCGCTAGAATTTCTGTGAAATTTCTAACTCTTTCATTGCAACATGTAACATGTCTCCCTGCTTCTACCCAGAGTTATCCCTTAAAAATCTCTTCAGGTCAGGTTCACTACTCTCCTTGAAACCCTCTAATAGCTTCCCAGCTCACTCAGTGTAAAAGCCAAAGTCCTACCAAGGGTTCACAATTCTATGCCTCCCACCACACTGTGCTTTTTGACATTCCTGGAACAGGCCAAGCATTTGCTGTGGATGTTTCCTTTTTCTCACAATGGTCTTCCTCCAGTGGACATCATAGCTTACTTCCACACTTTCTTTAGATTTCTGCTCACATGTCATTCAAGTCAGGGAGGCCTTCACTGGCCATATGATACAAAATAGTAACATTCTCTCCCAGGACAGATCACAACCTGACAATTCATGTATGTGTATATATGTGTGTATATACATATGTTTATTTTATTAATTGTCTGACTTCTCTTACTAGAATGTAAGCTCCATAAGGACAGACCCCAGATGGACAAGGGGAATTTGTTATTCCTTTACGGGATATCCATCTGCTATATAAAAACAAACTACATAATATTGAATGTTATTTATTGACCCGTTCCAACTGAAGGTATTACCAAAAAATTAACACATAATAGTAAAATAAGCTTTCATTATTTATCATATAGTTATGTATCAGAATAATATCATATGGATGGCATTTGAATTACTAGAAGTATCATCAATATGTATGGAGCAAGTGAAAGTCACTCAGTCGTGTCTGAGTCTTTGCAATCCCATGGACTATACAGTCCATGGAATTCTCCAGGCCAGAATACTGGAATGGGTAGCCATCTCCTTCTCCAGCGGATCTTCCCAACCCAGGGATCGAACCCAGGTGTACCACATAGCAGACGGATTGTTTACCAGCTGAGCCATTCGGGAAGCACAGAGCTATGAGGTCATAAAAAAAGGGCTTTCCAATGCAATGATATATATTCTTAAGATACAATTACACTTACACTTTACAAATACAATTGTAATTACACTTGAAATAATAAATGCATTGGTTTAATTAAATCATTAATCATTATGGTTAATCATATTAACCATTGATTTTTAATCAGTAAAAATGCAGGCACAGTGTGTTATAGTGTCATTGAAAATTAACAAGTTATATGGCTAAGTTCTCTAAAACTATAATAAAAATAAATTGTTTCTTAAACTGGTAGATGAAAAACATAGGTATTTTTATATTCCCCTTTATACCTGTTGCTAAAATATTTCATAGTTCTTTTTTTTTAAACTCAAGTCAGGCAAATTTTAATGAAAGAAATAAAGTCAAAAGATTTAGTATGTGACTAGAATGAAAGGAGGATATTTTAAAAGACTTGCCTTATTGTGAGGTAGTATTAAGAAGTGGATAAGGACCCAGCATTGGAATCTTAGCTCTGACAGTTACTAGCCATATAGCATTAAAATGGAGCAAATTACTTAACCTTTCTGAGCCTCAAGTTCCTCATCTATAAAATGTGAACAATATTAATACTAATCATAATGATTCTCTGGTTTTATGTGTGTATTTCAAGTTCTTAGAACATTTCCTGGAGGATAATAAATGGTATATATATAACTATTTCTTGCTATCATTTTTTAAAAATATTTTAAAGATGCCTGTAGGGCATCTGGGAAGACATTTGGAGATGAATGTCTGAATTTCAAGAGAAAAGTCTGAGCTAGAAATATAAATCTAGCCATCACAGGAGCACACACACATACACACATATTCTCTCTTTTAGAACAGTACCTAGCAGAAAATAAGTACTATATAAATGTTACAATGTTAACTAGTATAATTTTTAATAAGTATTTCAGAAATCAATTAAATTTAAGCTTATTAAAATGAAAGCTAATTCTTATTGCATAAGTAAGTGCTCACTAAAAGTTTAATGACTGAAAAGAATTCACAGTTGTTACCTTTTTTTGTTCATCATTATAAAAGGTGAATAGAAATTGTAAAAATAAGACAATTTACAGTTCTCAGATTACCCTCAACATATAAATCTAAATTTAGTAGATAAAACATTACT
>NW_011494150.1:14993-15473 GCF_000754665.1 Bison bison bison | reverse complement strand
CTCAGGGTGCCTGAATCTGTATAAGTAATACCACAAAAGAATATTGTCTCTTAGACTACTTTCCACACTGAGATTCTAAGGAAGAAATATGCCCATTGTCTCTCCCTCAGTATGGTTTTCCCCAGGGCAGGCAACCTTTTCAACAGAGTGGTTCAGAATTTCTGTTTGTGAAGACTAGAATTTGGAAAGACTGTCTGATTATTTAAATAACAAACACGTTTTATACTATTTTAACCATTTCCATCTTACAAAGGAATATCGCTTATTTCATTGCTTTTGAAGAGTAAAAAAAGTTTAGTTTATACCTCAGGAAGTTTAAGCAACAATTGGTGATAATTTTTTCTTAGAATTGGCAAAGAAAGGCCACCTTCTGACAGTCTGGACTGCTGGCTTTTCTCTGTTTTTTCACCTTCTTTTTTTGTGTAGACAAGTAATGCTTTTCTCTTCTACCTGTCTAAATGAATATATATAATTTTTCTT
>NW_011494150.1:10152-14397 GCF_000754665.1 Bison bison bison | reverse complement strand
TCATTAAACTTGCTAAGCTTAATAATATTCCTATAAGTACTTGTTCATCTAACCTAAAGAATAAAACCTTCTTATACATAAAATAGAGCATTTAGTATTATAAATAATACATCAAAACATAAAACTTACATCAAGTCTGGTATCTGTGTACTATGCAACTACAAGAGATTATAATTTATAAAAATATTACAATGAATTCAAAACAATTATGCTTTAAGAAAAAAAGTCCAAGCTGACCCTGCCATTTAAATGTAGTATAATTTTATCTTTTAAAAAACATAAACTTATGGTAATAAGAGCAGATTACTATATGAACATGAACTGGGTACCTGAATCCAAAAACTACTTTCTTTAGCTCATCTGAATTAATCAGCTACTATATTTAGCATAACATAACAGTATGAATATAAGATGCTAAATCAAAACATAGAAAATGAGTCTATGTAAAAACAACACTTTTTTTGTCTCTTAACTGGCTCCTTGACTGCATCTATTTTCTCCTAATACATGGATATTTCGGAAAAAGAAGCTCCCACGCAAGAAAATAATAATTTTCAACTTTTTCTGTACTTTTGCTTCCCCAAATTCATCCATCCAGGAGTGTTTTCATCTGTTCATTGGTAAATCCTACAAAAAGGCCAGTCAACTTATTTATCATCATCTCTTTCTAAGCTTCAAATATAGTTAGAAAAACAGTTAAGTTCAAAGCAGCTGGAAAAGCAGTGAGGTTCCAAAGGATGCCACTTCCAATCTTTTGTTACAAAAAAAATCTGCTTCCTAAAAGTCAAACAAACTCAGTCACAACAGGAGGCAGGGTCTTCGGAAAATGAAAAAAAAGTTTCGGTGCTTCAATCAGCAGATTTGAAATGCTCTTCATCCACAGTGGGGGTAGATGTGGCCCTCCACAGTCAGATAATCAATGGCTTGCTTGACGGTCCAGATGCTCAGGTCGCAAAGCTTGGTCTGGAGCTCATGAATGCTCTTGCCTTCCCTATGGAGGACACTCATGAATCAAATGCAGCACCTCGTTTTGGACGAAACTGGGGTGGTGCTCGCCGTGCTTCTGGGCTTCATCCATTTCTGATGGATCAACAGGGCCACTTTGCCCAGAGGCCGCTTGGCAGGTGTTATCCAGCATCATGTGTACCTTGACCATTTCTAGAATATGTATGTGCTGTACTCGTTCATGTCTTGGAGGACATGGATTTTCAACATCTCAAGGCTCTTCACCTCCGCAGAACATTCGAGGATACCAAACACTGGTATATACTCCCACTGGAAGCAGAGTCACCTCCTGCTTTGCTTTATCTCTGCCAACCCACTGGCAGACCTCGATAGGTTTAGTGGTCATATCATCAATCTTATAAAGTAACTTACAGTCTTCTCTGCCTGCCTGATTATTCCCATGACAGAAACTTGGGAAATCTTGATTCCTCTATTCTTGAAGATGTTATCAACCAGACTGGAGGTGAGCAGTTGGTTTACACAAGGAACAACAGCCTGGATTTGGGCCTGGATCCCATGGACTCAGTAGCAAGAGCTACCCTGCCCTGAGACAGTGGGTCACTGCTTCCGCTGGCTCCACCTGGGGCAGAAATGCTGCCGTAGCTCCCAAACCCATTCTTACTCATTTTAAGGGCAGCTCCCGCAAAACAGGAAGTGGGCTTTGGCTCCAGCTAGCAAGTTCCACAGGCAGGCTCCAACCTTTAGCATAGGCTACCACCCAATGCGGAGTTTGTGAGGCCTGCAACTGTGGAGCCAATCAGTTGCCAGGATGCAGCTGTCTGGCAACTGGGACCTGCCAGCTTCTCACTTCACCCAAGAATTCTTTGGCGTGGTCTGATACCTGTTCTGCTGTATTTTAAAAGACCCATGTGCAATTTCAAACTTTTTCCGCTATCTTTATAAAAATACATTTTAACAAGGTTCCCCCGCCCCCACTTTATTACTAAATGTCACAAAATCTATAGGCACATGTAAAAGATTCATTTATTCACTCATTCAGTTAACCATTCAACAGAAATTTTCAGAGCAGTAAGTTCAGTATAGTTTGTGTGAGGAGGCAGTGGTGGCAGAGCAGGGTGGCAGGACAGGGACAAGGGAGAATCCGCCACTTTTACTGTCCTAAAGGACTCACATGTTCAAATCATTAAAACCAGAAGCATTCTGGAAAAAATAGCAAGACAGCCACCTCTGAATAATTATCAAATCCAAATGCAAGTCATATCTTATGATTACCTTTTTAAACTATTTATTGGAGAATTACACTCTTGGAGTTATTCTGCCAAATGCATTACTGGTAAAAATAGATAGTATAAGATATTTCAATTTATACATAAATTCAAACAAAACAACTGAGCTCTAAATTATTTGCAAGCTTCTGTGGATAGGTCAAGGAAGTACTAGTCCCATCCTATATTAGGAAAATCAAGAAAAAAATGGAAATAACAGTTTCTGTATACTCAAATTTCTGAACTTAATATTTTAGTAACTGTGGAAGTAGATCCCAGAATATTTTCATATTATACTGAAAATCTATTTATCCCTATAAAGACATTTTATGTGGAGTGTATTTAACTTAAAGGCTTTTTATGGTTGATAAAAGAACACCAATTATTGGAATCTATCACTAGCAAGAACTTCTTTCTTAAAAATCCTTCACACCTAGGTAATAACCTAAATGTGTAGATTTTTAAGGAGTTTATTAATATTCTCCTATTTACTTTATTGGTTAAAATAAACTGATTTTTGCTATCCCAAATTACATAAAAGTGTGAATAAATATCTAAAACTTGTAAGAGAATACAAAATTCTATTTACTTCTCAAGTTAAAAAGGAATAATATCAGACTTCCCTGGTGGCACAGTGGATGGGCATCCACCTGCCAGTGCAGAGATATGGGTTCAATCCCTGGTCTGGGAGGGTTCCACATGCCAGTGACTGGCTGGGCACGTGCTCCACAACTGCTGAGCCCACCTCTAGAGCCTGCAAGACGCAACTACTGAGCCTGCGTACTGCGATCACTAAAGCTGGTGCACCTGGAGTCTGTGCTTTGCAACGAGAAGCCTCCACAATGAGAGGTCCGCACACTGTAACAAAGAGGAGCCCCTGCTCACCACGACTAGGGAAAGTCCACATGCAGCAATGAAGACCCAGCACAACCAAAACTAAAATAAGTTTCTTAAAAGAGAATAATAGAGCCATACATGTAATTTATTTTACAAATAAATATATAATAATTGTTATCTGAGTACAGACTTTCATATAAATGTGAATATTTAACCTCTGGACCCATATTTTACATAATCAATGAGGATTTAACCATCCAAGTAATACTTGTATTCTTAAAATTGCATGTTATTGGAAATCAGATTAACTATATATTTTTAAATGTTTAGACCTCATAATTAGACATTGCTTTATTAGCTAACATCAGACATCTGGTCATGGAATCTTGAGGTCAAAATGATGTGATTATATTCCCAACAATCATATACAGTACAAATTGTATGAATCGCACCAAAACAGTAAAAAGCACTGACCTGACAGGATTGCTGGTTAAAGAAACCCTCAGAGATTCTAGGCAGTTAAGGAGTTTCTCATCGGAAATACCAGATCGTAATTCATGAACATATTCTTGTGAAGATAGGGTGCATTCATGTTTGCTGTTTTTCAGTCCTCCCTATTAAATAGGAAAAAAACACGAAATTCTTTTAGACAAACAACAAGGTTTTAAAAAAAAAACTTTTAAAATAAAATAATGCATAGAATATGTAAATATTTTACTAAAAAATGTGTGCAGAGTGTCAGGCGTTTAAAATCTTTTGGTCATCTAGAATTGACATGGTAAAGACATGTGGATAGACTTCAACACTCTCCTCAACCTCATTTAAAAGAAAATTATACTGATGGTGCTTATGACCTGAACAGAATATGGACTTGAGTAGCATTAATGCTCAGAGAAGGCAATGGAACTCCACTCCAGTACTCTTGCCTGGAAAATCCCATGGGTGGAGGAGCCTGGTAGGCTGCAGTCCATGGGGTCGCTGAGGGTTGGACACGACTGAACGACTTCACTTTCACTTTTAACTTTCATGCACTGGAGAAGGCAATGGCACCCCACTCCAGTACTCTTCCCTGGAAAATCCCAGGGACGGAGGAGCCTGGTAGGCTGCAGCCCATGGGGTTGCTATGAGTCGGACACAACTGAGTGACTTCACTTTCACTTTTCACTTTCATGCATTG
>NW_011494150.1:9062-9708 GCF_000754665.1 Bison bison bison | reverse complement strand
GCTGCCATTTCCTTCTCCAATGCATAAAAGTGAAAAGTGAAAGTGAAGTCACTCAGTCATGTCCAACCCTCAGCGACCCCATGGATTGCAGCCTAACAGGCTCCTCCGTCCATGGGATTTTCCAAACAAGAGTACTGGAGTGGGGTGCCATTGCCTTCATAACCCAAATCTACTGAAATATATCAGAATATCACCCTATCTCAAAACCAAGTGAAAATGGTTATTAAAATGTAAGACAATATAGTCTCTGATTAGCATGTTAGTCTAAAGCATTCACCAGTTCCCAACTATTCCTTCCGAACTATGCTACTCCCATGCTATCGATTAATCTTTAGAAGTCATTAAATGCATTTATCTGATATTGACTATTTTTTAGCTTAATTTCCAATATACACAGGGTTATTTCTAGAACTCATTATCTCATCACAGCTTCTGAGCTTCATCGCCTTGCCATAACTATGTAAGTCATTTGGGGAAAAGGCCGGGAGAAAAACATCAACAACACATTCATGGTTCTAATAATTCATAGTTTCAGATCCCAGATCTACATAATCATAACTGCCCCTTTCCTATATTACAAATGTATCCCCCTGGATTAAAACTCTAGCTTGGAGCCCATTTTGTAAGTTCATATGAATTACACTCA
>NW_011494150.1:7788-8897 GCF_000754665.1 Bison bison bison | reverse complement strand
TTTTTTTTTTTTTTTAATTCCATTAAATAGTAAATGTTTAAAGTCTGATGAAGTCTCATGTACAAAAACTATTCCCTTACACCACCATGGCCTTTTCACTATTATAGCACTTGAGACATTGGGGCAGACGTGAGTCTCTTTCTCTTCTAGACTGGAAACTCCATGTATGCCAAGTGTCTAACACAGTGATGGTGTTTAGTGAGCATCAGCAAAAGTGTGCCATTACTGAATCTGTCCATAATAATTACAGAACAAGGAATACAATTTCATATTTTCACTCCAGTTGGACAGTAGATATTTAGGAAGTCTACTGAATAAATCACCATATAGATGGCACAGTAAGTAAAATCATCACCTTGAAATCATTTTCACATTTCTGTAACTTATTTGCCCAGCTCTTAAGGCTACAGATCCACAAGGACTAGCAAGTAAACATTTATAGTATAAAATTTTGCAGATCTGAAGTCACATTCCACTTTCATAGGACCCCCAAATTTATTTTCTCAATTAATGGATGACAAGGCCATACTGATCCTCCCCTGGAGGCTTTATATATACAGGGCTTATTCCTGTAGAACGATCTTTGTATTTGCTGTTTTTTCTGCCTGGAAGACTCTGGCCTCTCCATTGCTGGTTCTCATCATTTATGTCTCATCCCACCAGTCTTCCTGTCTTAACACTGCACTTATCATCACAACATCATTTTAAATCTCACTTATCCTATTAGCTTTATATAATTTTACTGCTTTATATACTTGTTTACTGTGTACTTCTCATTAAAATATAAGCTCTACAAAGCAGGAAACTTGCCTAACTTGTTCACTGCTCTATCTCTAGATCTTAACACAGTGCTTGGCACAGAGTTAAGTACTCAACATATATTTCTTGAAGGAGTGATGGATATATGAAGGGTGAATAATCGAAAAAGGTGAATGACTGGTGACCTTCAACATGCCAAAGCTTTCAAATTCAGTTTAGTTTCACTTCAGAATATTACAGTCCCGAGACATTCCATTACAATATATTCAGAGATGCTGCTGCTGCTGCTGCTAAGTCACTTCAGTTGTGTCCGACTCTGTGTGACCCCATAGACGGCAGCCCACCAGGCT
>NW_011494150.1:4212-7688 GCF_000754665.1 Bison bison bison | reverse complement strand
CAGGCTTCCCCATCCCTGGGATTCTCCAGGCAAGAACACTGGAGTGGGTTGCCATTTCCTTCCCCAGTGAATAAAAGTGAAAAGTGAAAGTGAAGTCACTCAGTTGTGTCTGACTCGTAGCGACCCCATGGACTGCAGCCTACAATGCTTCTCCATCCCTGGGATTTTCCAGGCAAGACTACTGGAGTGGGGTGACATTGCCTTCTCCGATTCAGAGATGCTAGCATAAGGTAACTTTAGATAGTATATGGTACGCTGGGAATGGCTCAAACTGCCACTAGATATGCATCAAGACCCTTTCATTTACCTTCTAGGTAATCTTTGCTCAGATGACTGAACGGATCTCTATAAAAATAATTGCTCATGCTTGATTCAGGGGTAATAAATACCAATCCCTCATATTTGTTATGAGGATTAAGTCAGACAATGCATATCAAAGTGCCAAAAACAAGAAGCATTTCATATATGCTGTGGCTTCCCGTGTGGCTCAGTGATAAAGCATCTGCCTGCCAATGCAGGAGACACAAGAGATGAGGTTTCAATCCCTGGATCCTTGGATCAGGAAGATTCTCCAGAGGAGGAAATGGCAACCTGCTCCAGTATCTTTGCCTGGAAACTTCCATGAACAGAGGAGCCTGGTGGGCTAAACTCCACGGGGTCACAAAGACTCAAACACGACGGAGCAAACATGCACATATGTATGTTGTACCATAGATAGAGTAAGGTACTGAGAAAACATTAACTTCTCTTCTTCTACATGGTTGTGGGTGAGAGATTCTTTATGGAACCACTGGGTCAGTCTATCACCTTGGGAGTCACCTCTCCCTCAAGTCCTAGAAATTGGTTTAAATTTCATAATTGAGGATACTCTATGGTTATACAGAATGAAAGCAAACAATATAATGGTGCAAGACAGAAAATATATAAATTTATAGAACAAATGCCTTTAACCAAGCTTAGACGGACTTTGGGGTTTTAACAGTAGTTCATATTTGAGAATTATGAAAACATGATAGAAACAGCATAGAAAGGCCGGACTGGCCCTTAAACACCAGCTCTTTTAATACTACCATTATAGAAATAGGGAATCAAATTGATTTACATGATCCTAACTACAGGTAATTAATGAGGTTGTGAGGATAAAACACCAACATTCTGGTCCTTGGGTTATTTTTTTTCTTTAACTATATGTCACTTTTCCTCAACATTTCGTAAAAAAAAAAAAAACAACAAACATTTAATTCTGAAATCTCTATTACAAAATGTCAAAGTATCTTCAGTGTAATCAATATGGTACAACATAATATTAAAGAGATCACCTAAAGACAAAACAGTGCAATAGATTAAACTAATTCTCACTATATTTAATAGAGCTGTAATATAAGAATGGCTTATTAATATCCAATAGATTAAACTAATTCTCACTATATTTAATAGAGCTGTAATACAAGAATGGCTTATTATTAACATCCTGTTCTGATACTGAACAAAGGAAACAACTAGATAATGGATTGATAATAATGAAAATTTTAATTAGCTGCTCTGTACGAGATTAATGAAAATTACCACTGCGCCCATTTGATCTTTAAAAAATAATGCAGACAAAGTTAGCAATTAGCACATACCATGCTATTCCAAAGCTAGGTGAACAAAGAGCTTTCCTAATTTGAAACCATTCCTTAATTTGAAAATCATTAGAATGGAGATACTTGTCAGTATGACTGTGTTTGTATTATTCTAAAACACTACACAAAGAACCAAAAGAAACTTCAGTTCAGTTTACAATCATCCTACTCTAATATGAAATTTTCATATCAAAATCAGACATGCAATATTCTAAAAAGATATTTTAAGATTGCAGTGGAGATACCACTTTTGATTTTAAATTGACTTGGTCTGAGTATGACCTGTTATTCTTTAATGTAAATACAGACTTACTTATAAATTGAGGAAAGGTTCCACATTCTAAGCTGTAAAGGTGTCTTGCTGCAGACACTGGGAAAAACTATTAATTGTACACAGGTCTTTTCAACTACAGAGTGCACACAAATAACAATTACTATCAATGGTATAATCTTCAAATAGGAAGGACAATATTATTGTCATGAAAGCAGTAATATCATTATTCTTGTTGACCATGATTTATAAACTCTAATGTAGTCAGGTTACTTTAGCTACTTCAACCAAATGAGTGTCTTTTCTTTGACTTCAGTTTTCTGAAAAAAGCAACGTTACAGATTAACAAATTTGGAATTATATCTAAACCAATCACAGCATTGTTTTTGAGAGGCTCCTATAAATTTAAATGCATAAGAAATAGAAAGCCATTTTCCTCATCATCAGTTCCATGAATTCCAGTAGAAAGGGAAACAAAAAACGTGCACAATACAAGTTCATCTACATATTTATTCTAAAAGTGATGTTTCTGGTGGGCTATACAAAGTTGAATATGCTGCTAAAACTTTTGGTGACCTCTCTCTATTATACAAGAAAACTATCTTGTAAATGGAAGTTATTAGAGATAATTAATTTATTCCTAAAATATAAAAGCTACTTTAAAACAAATATATTACTACAACATTCCAAACAATTTATATGCAATTTGTACTGACAATTTAATTGCATGAAATATAGTGTAAAATATACTAATATTATCCATTTAAGGTCTGTGAGATAAAAACATATACAGAAAAGTAGTATCACAAGATAAATTCATATAGTGTCATTTCTCATTGCAAGACATATAGCTTATAATTAAGACCTTTGCAGAGGTCAAATGTAAAACACAGAATAAGAGAACATATCCTAACATCAGGCAGAATAATACCTGCATCATTGAGGTCACAGAAAAAGAAGAGACAAGAGGCCAGAAAAATTATTTGAGCAAATAATGGCTGAAAACTTCCTGAATCTGTGGAATGAAAACAGATATCCAGGTCCACAAACTCCAGAAAATTTCAAATAATATGAACCCAAAAAGAAAAAAAAAATGAGATGTATTATAATTACAATGAAAAAAGTAAAGGATAAAGATAGAATCCTAAAAAGAGAAAGATAAAAGCAACTTATTAGATACAAAGGAAATCCCGTAAGGCTATCAGTAGATCTTTTGCAGAAACTTTACAGGTCAGAGGGAGTGGCAAGATGTAGGAATAATGCTGAAGGAAAAACTTGCTAACCAAAAATTCTCTAAATGAGGCAATCATTCAGAATCAAAGGAGAAATGAAGAGGTTTCCAGAGAAGCAAAAGCAAAAGGAATTCTTCACCACCAAGACAGCTTTACAAGAAATGTTAAAGGGAATTCAGTAAGTTAAAAAGAAAAGGACTAATTGATAATAAGAACACATACCTAAGTAAAAATCTCATTGGAAAACATAAAAAAATAATAAGCATAGTGGAGCAATCACTTACAAAGCAAGTATGAAGGGTAAAAGACAGAAGAACTAGTACTATTTTTAAAACCAGTAATTAAAGG
>NW_011494150.1:1798-2300 GCF_000754665.1 Bison bison bison | reverse complement strand
TCACAGGTGAATTTTACCAAACATTTAAAGAAGAGTTAACGCCTATCTTTTTCAAATTATTCCCAAAAACTAAAGAGGAAGGAGCACTTCCAAACTCATTTTATGAGGCCATCATTACTCATACCAAAATCAAATAAAGATACAACAATAAAAAAAAAAAAAATCACAAGCCTATCCCCCTGATGAACATAGTTGAAAAAATCCTCAACAAAATATGAGCAAACCATAACCAAGAAGGACCTACTGTAAAGAACATGGAACTTTGTTCAGTGTTATATTGCAGCCTAGAAGGGAGGGAGTTTGGGGGAGAATGGATACATGTATATACATATGGCTAAGTACATTCACTTTTCACCTGAAACTATCTCAACATTGTTAACTGGTTGTACCTCAATACAAAATAAAAAGGTTTCAAAAATACTGAAAATGACAAAGTTTTGATTAATGGTCTTCAATTCTTAAAAAAAAAATATGAACAAACCAAGTTCAACAGTATATTAAA
>NW_011494150.1:908-1698 GCF_000754665.1 Bison bison bison | reverse complement strand
ATCACATACCATGATCAAGTGGAATTCATTGCAGGAATGCAAGCACGGATTCACATTAATGCTAAAACATGTTCCCCTACATTCAGTGCAGCATTATTTATAATAGCCAAGATGTGGAAGCGACCTAAGTGCCTCTTGATAGATGAATGAATAAAGGAAATGTGCCATATTTATATGTACATGGAACATTATTCAGCCACAAAAAGAATAAACTCTTGCCATCGCCACAACATGGTTGGTTCTACAGAATATTAGGATCAATATTATTATATGTAGCTCCTATAGAATGTATTAGGACTAAATCAGACAGAGAAAGACAAATACTGGATAATTTGACTTATATGTGGAATCTAAAATACAAAATAAACAAACGTACAAAACAAAATAGAAACAGACTCATAGAATACAGAAAGCAAAGTGGTGGTTGTCATGAGGATGATGATATGAGGATGGGCAAAATAAGTGAAGGGGGTTAAGAGGTACAGTGTAAAAACATCATCATTCTTCAGATTATACACACAATCTGTCTCAAAAGGATTTAACTAAGATTATTTAAGTATAATTATCTAAAATGTTTTAAGTATAAGGTTTTCTGTAAGAAAAAATTTCTTGTTTACTTATTGAAGCTTTAACATATTAAATACCAGATTAAGCATTTTACCCATGAATTACAGAATCTAAGACCTTTACAAGACTTCCCTGTAGCTCAAATGGTAAAGAATCTGCCTACGATGCAGGAGATCAGGGTTTGATCCCTGGGTCAGGAAGATCCTCTGGAGAAAGGAATGAC
>NW_011494150.1:451-808 GCF_000754665.1 Bison bison bison | reverse complement strand
TGAGATGGCTGGATGGCATCACTGACTCGATGGACATGAGTCTGAGTGAACTCCAGGAGTTGGCGATGGACAGGGAGTCCTGGCGTGCTGCGATTCATGGGGTCGCAAAGAGTCGGACACAACTGAGCTGAACTGAACTGAACTGAAGAACAATTATACACCAACAAATTAGACAAGTAAAAAGAAATTAATAAATTCCTAGAAACACAAAATCTTCCCAGATTCAGTCATGAAGAAATAGAAAAAAGAATAGGTAATTACTAGTAATTAAATTGAATCAGTAATCAAAGAACTCCAAAGTTCAAGTCTAGGTGGCTTCACAGGTGAATTTTACCAAACATTTAAAGAAGAGTTAAC
>NW_011494150.1:0-351 GCF_000754665.1 Bison bison bison | reverse complement strand
AAGGATTTGATCCCTGGGTCAGGAAGATCCTCTGGAGAAAGGAATGACAATCCACTCCAGTATTCTTGCCTGGAGAATCCCATGCACATAGAAGCCTGGTGGGCTATAGTGCATGGGGTCAAAGAGTCGGACACGACTAAGTGACTAACACACACACACACAAGACCATTTCAGAATGAATACTTAAATCATTCTTTCAGCACATGTACTATTAGAAATGTCAAGTACACAAGGAAACCTGAAAACATTTATTTAAATTCAGTGGCCCTATTTTTATATTTTCTGTTGTGAAACACATAATTTGTAGACTATAGAAGAAAATAGTTCATAATAACACCAAATAATTACTCG
>NW_011494149.1:13432-14085 GCF_000754665.1 Bison bison bison | reverse complement strand
ATCCTCTGTCATCCCCTTCTTCTCCTGCCTTCAATATTTCCCAGCATC
Organism: Bison bison bison; assembly: GCF_000754665.1. Lineage (NCBI taxonomy): Eukaryota > Metazoa > Chordata > Mammalia > Artiodactyla > Bovidae > Bison > Bison bison. The sequence continues at coordinate 14,037 of NW_011494149.1, read as the reverse complement.
AGGGTCTTTTCCAAAGACTCAGTTCTTCACATCAGGTGGCCAAGTATCTGAGTTTTAGCTTCAGCATCAGTCCTTATGATGCATATTCAGGGCTGATTTCTTTTAGGATTGACTAGTTTTATTTCCTTGTAGTCCAGGGGACTCTCAAGAATCTTCTCCAACACCGCAGTTCAAAATGTCAGTTCTTCAGCGCCCATCATTCTTTATGGTTCAGCTTTCACTTCCATAAATGACTACTGGAAAAACCATAGCTTTTAATATATGGACCTTTGCTAGCAAAGTAATGTCTGCTTTTTAATATGTTGTCTAGTTTTGTTCTAGCTTGTCTTCCATGAGCAAGGGTATTTTATTTTCATGGCTGAAGTCACCATCTGTAGTGACTTTAGAACCCAAGAAAATAAAATCTGTCACTGTTTCCATTGTTCCCTGCCGGGGTCCAGCCCCGGCTGATCCAGGGTATTCGAAGGAGAGACGGCTTCGGCGACCTTAGACACCTTCTCGAGTGGGTCTTAGAAGCCCAGGCAAATAAATGGTTGCAGAGGATTTCCGCGCTCCAGATGGAGACTCAGCTGGAAGTTAAGGAGAAAAATGACATGGGGAGACCA
>NW_011494149.1:10634-11143 GCF_000754665.1 Bison bison bison | reverse complement strand
TCCTGTGGCCTCTGCTGAGGTTTCCAAATTTGCTGGCATATTGAGTGCAGCACGTTTACAGCATCATCTTTTAGGATTTGAGGTAGCTCAGCTGGAATTCCATCACCACTACTAGCTTTGTTCTTAGTAATGCTTCCTAACGCCAACTTGATTTTATACTTCAGAATGTCTAGCTCCTAATGAATGAACACTCCATCGTGGTTGTCCAGGTCTTTAAGAACTTTTTGTATAGTTCTTCTGCATGTGCTTGCCATTTCTAAATATCTTTTGCTTCTGTTAGGTCCATATCAGTTCTGTACTTTATTGTTCCCATCTTTGCATGAAATATTCCCTTTATATCTCTTTCTTGAAGAGATCTCTAGTCTTTCCCATTCTACTGTTGCTCATTAGTCCTGCTAAGTCGCTTCAGTCGTGTCTGACTCTGAGCAACCCCATAGACAGCAGCCCACCAGGATCCCCCATCTCTGGGATTCTCCAGGCAAGAACACTGGAGTGGGTTGCCATTTCCT